>NC_142194.1:1952500-2010000 GCF_026936395.1 Plectropomus leopardus
ACTGATTCTTTATTTCTTCGTGCAGATCCCGACAGCTGAGTGACAAATGTGATATTTCAGTTTTCTGAAGCCAAACAACATTTCGACGTGCCGTCTTCTTCTCTGGATTTGACCTCGTGTCGTGTTGACGTGCGACAGAAATCTTTCTGATCCGTCATACAAACACTGCAGTTTTGTTTTCATGTAAATGAGATTTGGCCTCACATTCGGACACGACGGCGTGCAAAACTGCAGAAATATTTCCATAATGAGATGTGTATTGTGTGTGTTTTCACACACGCTGACAGGTGATAATAACGCCGCGGTGATGCAGCACAGCACCAATATTCAAATGAGGACATTGAAGCGGCTGCATGTTGGTATAAACCTGCCTGAGCCTTTCATAGTGTTCTTCTCCGTCTTGTGTCCCCTCCGCCTCTCTGCTTCTTCACCTGTTGGTCTTCAATGGGAACCATGGAAACGGTGCTCAGCCAATGAGCAGCCGCCGCCGCCGGTTGCGGCTCAGCTCGTCTCCCCGGCAGCGGCTGGCGGGATGTTGGCACATTAATTGTTTGGAGTTGTTTGTGATGTCAAAACAGTGTTATTGTTTGTTGGCGTTCTTTATCCTGGGCGTTTTTGTCCCTCGGCCGGCGGCTGCAGGCTCGGCTGTAGCTCCTGACGCAGCTCCAATCGAGTGAGCAAAACTCTGGAGACATTTCAGATTTTTCTTCACGCTCAGACTCAAACCAGCAGTGAATTTATGCATCCATTAAGTATTGTTTGTGTATCTACAGCCTCGTATATCGTCCTCCTCTCTGCCATAGAGCTCCAATGTGGTTAACCCTTTAGGGCCCACTGAAATACTACACATACTCAAAGTGCTCTGTGCACAAAATACGCTTTTCAGAATCAAGCTTTAGAAAATATTACACATTAATATTATTTTCTACTTTTACTGACTTTTCACTGACTTTATTTTTTTAACCACCATCAGCCAACAAACATAAATATCAAATATTCATAAAATGTCAAAATTTTAACCCTTTAAATGCCAGGTTTTTGTCATGATGTCACTATGTTTTCAGATGGGAAAAAAAACACACAAAAAAAATTATTTTCAAAATACTGTATTACATGCTAAGTGGATTATTTATTTATTTGTCTATTGATTTATTTATTTTTATTCATTTTTTGCTGCTGACAGTCTGGGATATGTCAGTGATTAGCAGCTACATTGATTGTGGTCACCTCGTGGAAGTAACATGTATTTTCTCCATATGAAAATACAAAGTGTGGCCGTAATTGGTATTAAAATGTCAATTAAAATTAATTTATCTTGCAAAAGTAATTAATAAATTATAAAATTGGTATTTTTTAAAAATAATTTACTGAATGTCTCTTGCATAACTGGATGACTTGAATAAGACAAATACTCAAAAGAGCACCAAATGTGTATTGATCCGCCCCTAAAAATAGTCCCTAACAAATGTAGTATTTCCTCCTGATTTTTTAATAAAAACCACAGTAAGCAGATTTTTAAGGAAATAACTGAGATTCTTTTTATCTGCTAATTCAGATTTACATATTTTCAGACTGTGTTCACAGCTGAGTGCTTTGAAGGTTGCACCACTTGACATTAGCTTCTGCATTTGCTGAATTTAAAGATTTTTGTGGGATAAATGGATAAAAGGATTTTCTCAGTTAAAACATAAGATGGTGCAGAGGGAGAACAGTGCAGCAGCTTCTTAGCTCAGAGGCGTCAGTCTTAATAACAGTTATTACCCAGCGCTGTCGGCCTAATGAGCCGCTCCATCGCCGTCCACCCAGCGGCCTTTACATTGACCCTATAGATTACACTGTTGTAGAAAAAAGTATGTAAAAGGCAGCAGGGCCGAATATGTGGCAATGAACCTATGTGATAATATAGTTTTGTAAAATGGTGTGTTTGATTTTTCGATGCACCTGCACTTTGATACCAGCATAAATATTCCTATTTTTTTTAAACATGTAAAAAAAAAATAGATAAATGATAATAATACAAAAAAACAACAATGATAAAGAAAATTCTCAATAAATCATATAAATAAGTATTTTAGCTGTAAAAATGAGCAGAAAGAAGCCAATACTTACGATACTTTAAGAGCCAACTAAAGACACATCTGTTCAAACAAGCATTTGGGTAATTTGGCTGCACTAACTCTGTGTTTTCTTCCTGTTTTGTGTGTTTCTGTCGTGCATTGTCGTGTTTTCATAATGTTTCGTCCAAACTTTAGATGTTGTGGCTCGGGTAGTCGCGTTGCTTTTATTCTTGTATGTTGTGTGTTGCCCTTATGAAGCTTTCTGTGACCGATGTCTGTGAAAAACGTTACACATGCAACACATTTTACTTCATTTACTTACCAAGATCATCCAATTGGATGTTTTTGACTTTCTGCACCAGTTTTCCCAAATTCCGCTTATTCCAAACAGTTCACATGAAAACAAAACAAGAACATAATTTTTCCAAATAAAACAGAAAGAAATGACACAAACCAAAACTGAGTACATGTCTTGTACAAATTCCTTTTAAATCATTTTAACTTTCTCTGATTTGGGACAACTTTGGATGCAGTTGTGGTTATAAATGTTTAATGTACATGATTTAAACCAGTTTGAAGTCGGCCAGATCTTTAAGTTTCTGCGCTTTTAATTTGATTGATTGGCAATGGATTTTTTTGATTATAATATCATCAGATGGAGACAAAATTTAAAAATTAAAAATAAAAGAATTCTGCGGCACAAAAACTCATAAAACTCTATAAGAAGATTTTAAACTAACAAGCTGAACCATTTTCTCCTGAGAACATTTAACAAATGAAAACATTCAGCTTTTATTTCCTTTTATGGTTTTTTATTGGCTTTTAAAAATGAAGCTAAATGATTTGAAGTTTTCTGCACATTTTGAAACAATTGTGCGTGTGTGTGTCTGTGTGTGTGTGTGTCTGTGTGTGCGTGTGTGTGTGTGTGTGTGTGTGTGCGTGTGTGTGTGTGTGTGTGTGTGTGTGTGTGTGTGTGTGTGTGTGTGTGCGTGTGTGTGTGTGTGTGTGTGTGTGTGTGTGTCTGTGTGTGTGCGTGTGTGTGTGTGTGTGTGTGTGTGTGTGTGTGTGTGTGTGTGTGTGTGTGTGTGTGTGTGTGTGTGTGTGTGTGTGTGTGTGTGTCTGTGTGTGTGCATGTATGTGTGTGTGTGTGTGTGTGTGTCTGTGTGTGTGCATGTATGTGTGTGTGTGTGTGTGTGTGTGTGTGTGTGCGTGTGTGTGTCTGCGTGTGTGTGTGTGTCTGTGTGTGTGCATGTATGTGTGCGTGTGTCTGTGTGTGTGTGTCTGTGTGTGTGTGTGTGTGTGTGTGTGTGTGTGTGTGTGTGTGTGTGTGTGTGTGTGTGTGCGCGTGTGTGTGTGTGTTGACATTAGGAGGGTCACGGAGGTTGGTAGTTTTCCACTCCCCGCGGTGCAGAGCCGTAAAGATGTGGTCGTTCTGAGATACCTGAGAATCCAGCGGCCGGCGCTCTCCCAGCGCTGCGGGTTCAAACCCAAACTTTGACCTTTGACCTCTGAGGCTCAGTTACTTTGTTTGTGTACAGATTAGCAGACTGAGACACAACTGTGTGATTACTGAGCTGCAGTGGCCCCGTAATCAGCTGTCAGCGCGGCGTGAGCTCCACGAGTCTGAACACAGAAACCACATTTATGAGTTAACATTCAGAAAGAAAAACGTTTACAGCGGTCTGTAAAAACTGAAATAACGGCCAATAATTAGCCGTAAATCACACTGATGATAAAATGACTTAAGATGAAGGTCACGTGTTGCTGTTAACCCTTTAAAACCTGGGAAGAAATCTGTTTTTGGAGCTGCAAACACACCTTTCACATGCATTAAAAGCTTTGAAACCCGAGCAAATGGATTTCTTTTTTCCATTTGAACGCACGGCTAAAAAAGCATTGAGTAACTTGGCAAAAGATGTCCCTGAAATTTTAAATTTCATCTAAATATTTTTTTATTTACTTGCTTACTTACTTTGACCTTTTTTAAAATTTCTTTTTCATCTTCTCTGCTATATTTCAGGTAATTTTCTTGTTACTTGTAACCTTTGATGTTGTTATGTTGGGATTTTTTTTTTAGTTGACCATTTTTGCTTTTTCACATTTTTGTTTTCTTTTTCTTTTCTTTTTGTCGCTAAATTTCAGGTATTTTTCTTGTTACTTGTAACTTTTGTGGTTACTTTTTTTTCTCAGGTAATTGGCTTGTTACTTGTAACTTGCAACTTCTTCCCAAGGTTTTGCTCAGCTAACCACTGCTTAAAATATTATTTGGATAATCTTTTATGACGTAGCGTTGAACATTGTATTGAATGGTGTTGCTTCATTCATATTTTAAACAGATGCCAGCACTCTTCTGTCATCACCATATATTTGTATTCATTCTGTAAATGGTTATTCAGAGATGCAGACACACCGAACGTGTATTTGTTTGGGTTTTTTTATTATAATTGGATTGTGGGAGGGAACCTGAGCACCAGGAGAAAACCCTCCCAAAAATTTAAACTTTTGTTTGATTTTTTTTTTTTTTTATTAATTTGGGGTCAATTTCGAGTGTCCAATCAGCCTAAAATGTAATCTTTGGATTGTGGGAGGAACACCGCGCAGACGGATGATCAAGAAATGCCGAATGAAAAGCACATTTTTTGCACCAACAGTCTCTCAGGGTTAAAAGAAGAAAAGTATCAGTGTGTAATATGTGTGTTTCAATGTTTTTATAACTATGAGTGTGATACAGCCGCTGATGTTTGTTCATCCAGAGGGAAATTATTGTGCAGCAGCTGCAGGACAAGCAGGGGAATCAAACAATATAAACAGTAAACATTAACATGAAAAACAGACGTGCAGCTTGTCAGAGCATTATTTTCAATAAGCACACTGCAGAGCTTCAGGTTACATAAATGGAAAAATGAAAACCATCATTAAGCGTCATAATTAGTGATCATTACAGCTGCGTTACAGGAAGCCGTGACTCGAACACTTCCTCGACCCGTCAGCCTCCTCAGGGAGAATTATTCAGCAGGAATTACGCCACGTTCTGAATTTTATTGCATTTTATTGCCTTTTCTTCTTTTTGTTTATTTATTCTGCTGCAGCGACTCTTGTTTCCTCTGAAGCATCTCAGTGAATTTAATCTCCCGTTCCTCGCACCGTCACCTCCCCGCGCTCCGCTTTTTGTTCTTTTCAAAGCCTGAAGCTGCTGCTGCCCCTCCTCCACCGGGGTTTACACAGCGTGTGTGTGTGTGTGTGTGTGTGTGTGTGTGTGTGTGTGTGTGTGTGTGTGTGTGTGTGTGTCTTTCATATCATTGGGTACACCAACATATGCACACACACACACACACATAAAGCCTGAGTATCGCCTCCTCTTCTGTAACATCTCTATCTCATTATTCCTCCCTCCCTCTTGCTCAGCCACTCATTCACTCTCTCTCTAAGTGTGTGTGTGTGTGTGTGTGTGTGTGTGTGTGTGTGTGTGTGTGTGTGTGTGTGTGTGTGTGTCTCAGTCAGTGTGCCGATGCGTCGCGATGCGCTCGCCGCTGGCAGTGAACAGGTGTTCAGTACAGTCTGCCAGAGCCGGAGCTCCACAATGAGGAGCAGTTAGAGACACACGCTCTCCTCCACACACACACACACACACACACACACACACACACACACACACACACACACACACCCAGGATCGAGCATCAAACCTGGGGCTGCTGGCGTCTCTGCCCCCCCCCCTCCAGAGATGATCCGGAGCTCCAGAGGCAGCCAGGAGGCATCAGACAGAGAGGTTTAACCCAGCCGAGGAGACTCTGATGCTGGGGCAGATCTGCTGCTGAACAGCCTGTTGGACTTCCTGCGGAGGATTTCCACTCTTTGTAGTGAGCATTACTGACGCCTGAGTTTCACTTTTCGGGTTAAAATCTGCAGAAAAAGTGACAGAAATTTTAAAAAATCATCTAGCATTTTTAAAAAGAAATCTTTTGAGCAACTTTTGCATCTTTTTAAAAATTTTTTGAAAGCAGAATAGTTCTGTTTTTTTGCCAGGATTGTTCAGCAGCTCACTGGGATCCAGTTAGAGTCAAGCTGGGACTGCTGGGAGCTGTGTCTTTGTTGAATTTTGCTGCAGTCCAGCGTGAAGTCAGACTGCAGCTTTGAGTCGCTGAAGGAGGAGAAATGTAGGAGACGTTTGATGAAGTGATCGATGAAATTCGTGGTGGTGACGATGCTGTGAAGAGTCTGCGGTGACAGTTTGACGCGACGGGGCCTGGAGGATTTAAAGAGAAGAAATTGAGATTATTTTTCATTTGGATGTTTGGACTGTGAACACGGGGAGGAAAATAGACAGAAGGTGTGAGAACTTTCCGAACATCCTCTTCCTCTTCTTCTCTGGGATCTGTTTCCTCTCGTTCACGTGTGAGTTCACCTGGAAACACCTGTCGAGGACAAACTGTGTTTCTCTTCAGTGTGGATTTATTTTCCTCACGTTCTCATCTACCCTCTCTTCTGCTGTGTGTGTGTGTGTGTGTGTGTGTGTTTATGTGTGTGTGTGTGTGTGTGTGTGTGTGTGTGCGCGCGTGCGTGCGTGCGTGCCGGTTCGCGTGCGTGTGTGCGCGCGCACTTGCGTGTGCGTGTGTGTGTCAGGTCGGACAGTAAGATCTCTCGGTTGGCCCAGAGGTGGAACCAGAGGGCAGCAGGAGATGCTCTGATCAAAGACCTGAAGCCTCTGGTGTACACGGGAATCTCCCGATCCTCACTCAGCCTGGACAGGTGAGGACACACACACACACACACACACACACATGCACATGCATTGGCTCATTGCTGCACCACAGGGTGTCCTGATACGTGAAAAAAAGGTTGATAACTTGCAGAACGACCCTTTAAAGGTGAAGTGTGTAAGATTTGGGAGGATGTTTTTGTTGACACCTGGCGGTGAATTGCTGATTGTAACCAGCTGAAACTATTTAGGAGGTTTTTTTGTCGGTAGCCGAATTATCCTCAGAGGTGTCTTCCTCCATAAAACAAACAGAGCAGCTGATTTAAACAGGTAAAAACACTGAATAAAGCAGTTTCATGTCACACATCTGTATTTCTTCGATGCAGTTTAACATGTTGGAGACTTGTGGCTCGCCCACCGAATGCAAATGCGTGCTCATCCTTTTCCTCCAATGATCTGAGATCCAGATGTTTAGGAGGTTTTTACTGGGAGCCAAATTATCCACTGAGGTCTCTTCTTCTCCTAAACAATCAGAGCAGCTGATGTAAATCAGTAAAAACACAGAATAAAGCAGTTTAATGTTATAAATCAGTGTAACTCGGACACTGCTCTTTGCAGAGGGGCTTATATTTACACCGTGTCCCTCTCTGTCATCAGTGTTTGGTTTGTCCTTTCTGGGCTACTGTAGAAACATGGTGGTGCAACATAGTGATCTCCATAGACGGGGACCTGCCCCCTGTGTACATATAAATGGCTCATGCTGAGGCAGTGATACTCAGCTTAAGGCCCTCAAACCGTTTTCTAATTCACCATAAAAATAAAGCGATTCACACTGGGAATTGTTTTTGTCCTTTTAGTCTCCACAGAGACTAAAACAGCATCAACTTAGAGCTTGTTGATCAAAAAAGTGCCAGAGGATCCACCACACCTCTGACAGAGGTCCTAGCTACGTCCCTAATGTCCTAAAATCCGAAAAAAATGTCCTAAAATCCTAGAATTGTCCTGAAATTCTAGACACGACCTTAAATCTCAGAAATATCCTGAAATCCTAGAAACCTCCTAAAATCAGAGAAACATCCTGAAATACTAGAAATGTCCTTAAATCCTTTAAAAAAATCCTAAAATCTTAGAAATTTCTTGACATCCTATAAATATCCTAAAATCCTAAAAAAAACCTCCTAAAATCCAAGAAACAATTGATTGATTTTTTTAAAAAAAAGGTACAAAAAGGTAAAAGGTAAAAAAAAAACTACAAGGGAGAAGTTAACTACAACTCCCAGAGTGCATTTCAGTAGCAACCAGCCGATGACACACACGTCAGTTTAAACTGTTTTACTTTCGGTTGAATTCAGCTGCTGTGGCGTCATATTTTGTTCTTCGATAAAGCTCTTATTCAAACCTCTGAATGGGTTCTTTGCCATGGCAACAGCAGCTGAGGCTCATGGGTATTGTAGTGTTTAGAGGCATCCACCAAAGCGGCATTAAAAACCAAGCATGATATTGAAGGGAAATACTTGAGGAGGCAAAAATAGATGATGTGCAGAGCGTTGAGTCTGTTATATGAAAGTGTGTTTGTGGTCGGATTAACCCGAGCTGTTGGGTTAAATTAACCTGTGCTGTCGCCATGGTTACCTGCAGTTTAATGTACCTTGAGCTGTGGCTCAGAGGACTGGTTAACCTGGACAACTGCTCCTAAAACAGCAGATCGGTGTAGTTTTTAGCAAACAAACCGGAAGAAATCTGGCATTTTTGGAGGACTATTTCTGCACGTTTGGTGCTGTAGTGTGTATTTGTGTCAGCAGGACGGTGTGTGAGGTAATTCAGGAACATGTCATTGACACACTGTGGCTCACTGATGGGTTTCTAACAACGAAAAAGCGCTATGGCAACGACAGCTGTTATACAAGCGTTCCCTCGGGTGGCGGAGTTCGACCCTGACATGTATTATTGGCGGAATGACCCTTTAAATTTATCGTACTGTATCAGAATGAGTGATTTTGGGCTGAAGCTGCAGTCACAACCCAAAACTGTACCTGCCTCCATCTCTCTCTCACACACACACACACACACACACACACACGCCTCTACATCAGTGAAGGAAATGAAGGACATTACGTCGTAGTGTAACGCTCCGGGAGTCTTATATTCGGTATGATTACGGTGGGCGATATGAAGAAAATCAAATATTGGTTCTGTCTTCATAAAATTTACAGTTCAGTACTTTTTTCGACAAATTAAAAAAGTAGAAATGCCACAGAAATGTCCTCGATTTTTGACATTTTAACTCATCAAACCCAGAATCATAAGGTTGTATCTTTTTGTCTCTGGACAGTGATGGAGCCTCGGTGACCCGTTTTCTGTTATATATAAAACAAAAACAGCCTCTTAAACATTAAACATAGGATTGTAGTTATAAATAAATCAGAAGAAACTGTTTCTGAAATCTTTCTACTTTTCTCTTTTCTACTGTTTTGCTTCTGAAAGCCAGAAAAATGTTCTTGTCCTTGTTTTTAAATTAAATTTTTTTTTAATAAAAACATAATTTAGGCTTTTTTTGTATGAAAGGAGAATTAGAGTCTGACTGAAATGGGCTCGTGATGGGACGTTGTAAATCGCCTTTTTGATCAATAATTATCATTTGTGTGGATATTCAACGTGTTCTCATTACGACTCGTGACGTTTTGGGTATCCTTATGTGTCAGCTGTTTACAGGCCGTTACTGCGATGTCAACAAATGTACGTGGTGGGACGACGAAGCACGTCGTAATGTTTACACAACATGGTCACATGACAGCTGACGCAGACCGTCGTGATGCGTAGGTTTAGGCAAAAGAGGCTCATGACGAAGTGTAAAAAACAAAAAAAACCCGCCCGTCAGCACTGTAAGCGTACTCGCGCTCCTTAAATTACGTGGTTACCGGCAACATTATCACCTGACACTTTCATGCGCACGCGGCCGGTTCGGTCCGTACGCGTTCTCACCTGACGCCGTCCAGCCACTTACTGGTTGGATGCGGACGGTGGGTTTTGGCGTCCGCTCCGGTGAAAGCACCGACAGAGCCGCGCAATTTGACGAGTCCACTGTGGTTTACAGAATGGAGACACAGCAGGTGATGTGAACTGGATCAGAGTTACATTGAACCATGTTCAGGACCATCTTACCAGGTGTTCACGCTGCACAAACCGGCTGCACTTTGGGGTCGAGGACTCTGATTCAGGCCCGGGTCTCTGATGTGAAATCCTCTTCGGGGCCGTTTGTTATTTTCTTGTTTATCTGCCTGCAGCTCGTCTATCATGTCTTACCTTTAAGGACATCTCTGTCTGTGGACCTTTCGGTCTAATAAACACACTAAACAAGTTACTACGTCCACCAAGGACGAGATGTTTCCAGCTGTGTTTGTATGTTTGACGGCAGGATCAGTTTATTATTTTGTGAATGAAGTAACGAAAGTCGTTTGATGCAGATTGAAGGGTAATGCGATGATTTCAGAGACAGTTTATGGCACATGGACTTCCTCAAATCCTCCAGCAGGGCCATTAATTACCAGAGCATTTTAATGGATTTATTCACGGAGGTTTTTTTTAATGGGATACTGTTGTGTGTTCATGGCAAAGATCATGCGTCTCTCAGTGAACCCTGAGAGCCGATAATGACGCGATAACAGTTTTAACATTCACGTAGTTTTAACATCAAGTCCCTGAATATTTTATGATACTGAAACGTAAACTGTTTAACATTCAAAAGGTGAAAAATAAGGTCGAATTAAAATGTTGTTCTCCTCCATTAAGAACTGCATGAATATTTTATAACACACACACATACATACACACACACACACACACACACACACACACACACACACACACAGAGCTCCAGATGTCTGCTGTGTATTTACTGTCAGGCTAAACAGTGAAATTTGCAGAACAATTATAAAAGCAATTACTTCCTTTTTAATAATTTAAAGCCTTTTGCTGAGATCTCTGTGTATGTGTGTCTTTGTGTGTCTTTGTGTGTGTGTGTGTGTGTGTGTGTGTGTGTGTGTGTGTGTGTGTGTGTGTGTGTGTGTGTGTTGCATCTGTGCGTGCATGCATGTGTGTTCAAGAATTGATGTTTGGGTCAATTTGTGCGCTGAAAGCAATTCTGTTTAACAAGCTCAGATTTCATGAACATAAACACACACACACACACACACACACACACACACACACACACACACAGGGGAACTTGACTGGCTGTCGCCTTTAAAGTTGGTGTCAGTTTAGTGTCGCCGTTTTAAAATGTTTGAGTTCAGCAGCTGTGAACTGATCTTCAGTCTCTTTTTTTCGGTCTGTCTGCAGCTGATGTTCGTGCATCACTCACCTGAGTCTGCAGGTGCAGCATGATGGAAACGTTGTTTTATTAACCAAACACTGATCATGACCCGCAGGACGGTGCTGTAGCTGCCGTTTACAAAGAACCGTGAATTTAGGAATAAAAATACTGTTGTTTTACAAAATTATTGATTCAAGAAGTAAAATAACTGATTTATGAAATCATCCGACAGTAGCGTTAGCATGAGATTCCTGAAATGTTATTATCTCAGCGACCGCAGCGTGTGAATGAGCGGCCAGTAAAAACATGGCTGCCGCACCGCCACACGCTGACCTGACGTGAGATTCGATCGTAGTCTCCGCTCACGTCGATAATTGCTGAGCTTTTGTGGAAACGAACGTACGGCCAGTTTTATGTTGTACGTTTGTTTTATCGATGAGGGCCATTATGAGCACGTTGTGTGTCACCAGAAACTCTTAAAAGATACGAGAGAGTCTGATTATTTTAATGTAAATCTGCATTAAATACATCAGCTCCTTTTCGGATCAGTTTCCAAGCAGCTTTTATTCTGGATTCAGATTCGGCGAAGAGATACGGAGGCTGTCAGGTCACATTAGGTGCAGAGGCAGTGAGCCAATCAGCAGCAGCGTGTGAAGTCCCGCTGAGCTGAGTGCAGAACAATCAGGCGAAGCAGCAATTATCATCTGACGGCTGCTAATGACCAGACGCTGCAGGTGTGTTTTCTTGCAGCCGCTGCAGCTCGAGAGCCACTTCACATCGAGATAATGAGCGCGTGATGGTGAATGAAGTGCTTCTGTTTGATGCAGAGAATCAGTGTACAAAGACACATTAATACAGCTGTGTGCAACAGGAAAAAAGATGTGATCATGCGTTTGTTCCCACTTTGGTTGGCAGTGGACTGTACGAGGTGTTTTCTCTCCACAGCAGCCACTTATAGCGCCTTGTCATTTCTGCTTGAGCGTGCTGTGGAGGACAAGCGTGGGCTGCAGGCGACGGGGGGTCATTCAGGCGCCAGCTGAAAAAAGTGAAAAAATGTTTTGTGACAGTGTGACAGCAGAGAGACGGGAGCTCTGACAGGTCACACAGAAGCTGGCGCGTTTCTGATTTTCTACACGATCTGCTCTGTACCTCGTCCTCGATCTCTTTTCTCTGCTCCAGTGATACTTAACTTACAGCTCGAGGGCCAAATCTGGCCCCAAAAAGGACACTTGGTGGCCCTGCAGTCATTTTCTGTTTCACAGTGAAAATAAAGTGATTGACACTGCAGATTTTTAAAATAATTTTAGTATCCATAAGGTGTCAGAGATAGAGCTTGTTTATCCAAAAAGTGCCAGTGGAGGATCCCCCAAAACCCCCGACAGAGGTCCTAGCTAAGACTCTAATGTCCTAAAGAGACATGCTATATGTCCTGAAGTTCCAGAGGTGTCCCAAAATCTGAGAAATTTCATTAAGTCCTAGTAATGTCCCAAAATCGCAGAAACATGCTGAAAAACTAGAAAACCCTAATTACCCAGAAACATGTAAAACCCTTAAAATTTCCTTTAATCCTGGAAATGTCCTAAAATCCCAGAAATATCCTCAAATCCTAAAAACATCCAAAAATCCCAGTAATGTCCTAAAATTCTAGAAATGTACTAAAATCCTGAAAATTTCCTAAAATCCTAAAAAGGTCCTGAAATCCTAGAAATGTTCTAAAATCTGAGAAATGTCCTAAAATCCAAGAAATGTCTAAAAATGCTAAAAATCGTATAAAACCCAGGAAACTGAGTAAAATCTCAGAAACGTGTGGGGCTGCTGTGATTGGCCCCCGGCCTCCTGTTGTTGCACTAAAGGGCCCCCTGCTGAGCGATTTGAGTGTTTTACGCCTTTCTTCTCCCTCTAAACCCTCAGACGATTCTGCAGATTTCAGTCAGTTTTATTCATTTATTTTCTGGACGCTTCCTGACTTTTGTCTCTCCGTCCCTGCAGACGCCTCCCGGGCGTTATGACCCAGCAGATGCAGAACCTGCAGTTGTCCCAGACCAGGAAGTGCCCCGGAGGGCCGGCCTCCCCGAACGCCGCCAAGCGCCTCTACAGGAACCTGTCGGAGAAGCTGCGAGGGAGCACCTCCTCCTTTGAAGATGCCTACTTCTTCGGCAAGACGGACCGCCTCCGCAAAGCCTCGGTGAGTGAGCCGCTGAGCGAGAGGAGGAAGATTTAATGATCGTTGTTTGCACTGAATCATAATGTGAGAACAAACCTGCCGGTCAGACAAAGTTAACAGGAGGAGAAAACATTTAAATTACTGTGTGAACATCCAGCACCTTGATATCATCTGAGAGACAAACAAATGTGTTAGATAACCATTTTCTCTTTAAAACATCAGAAAATAGTGACAGTTTTACAGTTCCTCTGACCCCATACCGAACAACACTGTAGGTCACAGACCTCCGAGGCATCGAAGTGAGCTATTGTTCTTTCAAAATGGAAAATAAAGCAATAATTGGTATTTCTGCGTCACTGTGTTGTTATGCTGCACTCGGCGGGATTTTGCAGGTGTGAACAGCTCACTGCTGCTTCCTGCTGCATCACCCAACAATATTTTAAACTGATCCGTAGTCAAAAAATGCCAAAAATAATCTCACTGACAAACATTTCCTGTGACTCCTTCATAATAAAATCAGCTCGTGCTTTACCAGTTAAATGTTGCATTTTAGTCTCTTATCATGTCTTGATAACCGTGTGTGTGTTGATGCATGTGTCCTAAATGTAGTCCAGATTGTGTGTTTGAGTGTAATCAGTGAATTTGCAGCTCAGCTCCTACAATAAGTCTAAAATACACTGTGGAAACTAAATAGTTACATTCAGACTGTTCAGGTCCAAAAATGCTCCATTGAAACCCATTCAAACTGACATTTTTGATCCCACAGCCATCAGAGCAGAAAAACAGGACTTGTATTATTTCTGGGTGTCATTCTGGGCTTTTGACTCTGAATTTGTCATTTTGACTATTTTCCAGCTGATGAGGTCATTTTGACCATATTTGGCTGTCATGTTTTGGCAGGAGCGGCCATGCGGCGGTCTTGTTGGGGTGGAGGTGTGTGGACAGTTAAATCATTTCACACACACAAACTATTGATCACTAGAACCATCCGGAAACTTGCACAATTATCAAGCAGCAGCCAATAATTTAAGACACAAATAAATGTAATAAATTACAGAGAACAGGTTAAAGGAGCTGATTTATCTCACTGCAGTTGGACTTTTTGTAATATCATGTGACCGGGAAATGACTGATGGATTGATGGATTGATTGTCTACAGTATGTAGACTTTGTGACATTAGTATTAGACTTTGTGCTCGTTGGTACCGAGCCGCTCGTCAACATGATTCAGATTTCGTCTGAATGATGTTAAAGAAGAAAAGATTGTCCACATGAGAGTCTGAAGGAAACTCGTCCGGCTGCTCGTGTCTCAGACAGAAGGATCAATAACGATCCGGTTTCACTAATTCTGTTACCAGCCCTGAACGCTGCGTCCTTTCATGTGTCACGTCTGTTATTGGATCTGTGAGCCGCCGCCCGCAGCTGCGGTTACATCACCGGCCGCTCCGCTGTCCTCACTCTGTCTTCCCTCAGCTCGAGAGCCTTGCTCGAGGACACTCGATGGACGGCGTCGCTGAAGAGCATTTGGAGCACTTCTCACTCTCCAGCAGCACCTCTCACACACATTTGGACTCTGACATTCATCATGTGTGACGAGTGTTTGGAGTGTGTGTGTGTGACTGACATTTACAGATCAGTCACAACAGCAGACATGAAAGAGCGCAGACGGAGGACGAGCGAAATCTGTCAACGCCGGACGGCTCAGAATTATAGTAAAAAACTGTCAAATTAATAAATAAGTCATGAAAAGTGAATCAGCTGTTAGACTGATGGATGCCACTGATACTCAGGAACACGGCTCAAATCTGGCCCCCGAAATGGTGCCAGGTGGCCCCCCAAACGTTATCTAATTCACAGGGAAATAAAGTGATTCACACTGAATCCGTAAGGCGTCAGAGACATAAAACAGCATCAAAATAGATCAAAAAAAGAGCCAGAGGAGGATCCCCCACACCCCCGACAGAGGACACAGCTGAGACGCTAATGTCCTAAATCCTGTAAATGTCCTAAATGTCCTTATATCAGAGAAATGTCCTAAAATCTGAGAAATGCCCCAAAATCTGAGAAGTGTCCTAAAATCTCAGGAATGTCCATAAATCCTAATTATGTCCTAAAATCCTTAAAAAGTTCCAAATCCTGAAAAACATCCTAAAAATTTGTAAAAAATCCTACAAATGTGCTTTAATTTGGGAAATGTCCTAAAATCCCAGAGACATGTTTTGGGGCCGCTTCGAGTGGCCCCTGTCCCCCTGTCATTTTGCAGAAATGTCCCCCTGACAGAGTTTTGTGTCCCTGGAGGAGACTGATTAATAACAGACTTAGTCTTCGTCCTGACGAGCTGCAAAATGTGTTTGAATAACGACAAACTCTTCAGTTGATAATGAATACGGTTTGGCTCAGTTTGGCTGCAGCTGTTTTCCGTCATCAGGAGCTCGAACGTTATGTTCGTGCTGAGGAGAGGACAGGAAGTCGACTGCAGGTCGAAGACGCCACTTTCCTGCAGGCTGATGTGTTTGTTCGACAGGTGTTTCAAACACGGCTCAGATGTATTATTATTATTTTTAATCTGCAGCACAACAGGTTAATCAGGTCAAACTCTGTAATCAGAGCAGCAACAACAATGTTTGATTAAATCAGCCACCGGCGTGTTTGGGTTAACCCCGTCAGCCCCGACAGCTGACAGTCAGTTGTTTGTTAAAGCCGGCTGATTCTTTATAAAGTTCAAAAGCCCACTTTAAGGCAAGGCAGCTTTATTTATGCTGCACGATTCATACAACAGAGCTATTCAGAGCGCTTCGAGGAGCGATAAACGATATGAAAAGGACAGAAGCTTACAATAAAAATGAAGAGAAACGTTATAAAAGCTAAAATGAAATTACAATTTTTCAAAAGATCACCAGAATAAGTAACAAAAGTGCAGAAAAGAGGTGCAGAGATCAAGTATAACTCAGACTTGACTGTTACACAACTTCACTGTGAAGATGAATTAAAAAGCTGAAAGTTCAACCAAACACTGAAGACTTTTTTTAGTCGACCGAAACGTTACGTAAACGTTCATGAACTGAAAAAAAAAAACACTTACTGCACGGTGATGTAACCTTACCAACATTGTCACCAAGGTGGCAACTTATTAACTGACAGCATTCATCAGCTCGGCCCTTAAATATGCGTAACTTTAAAGGGATAGTTCATCCAAAAATGAAAATCCAGTGCCCACCTCCGGACCCTCATGCTGATGGAAAGTCGGCTGAAGTTTTTAGTCCACAAAACACAGCCGGAGGTTGAAAAGGTGCAAGGTAGATTTATTAGTCATTTTTAAACACAGTTTAAAAACTAAAATTTGATCCTGCTGCATCTTTGAAACTGAAGGATGAGTTTATAAAAACCAGCAGGTGCTTGTTTCTCTGCACGCTGCGTCTTTATATTGACACTTACAGTCACAGGTAGAACAATGGCGCAGTAATTCTTCGTGTGCTTTATTTTTGCTGAACTCGCCTCAGTTTCCACAAAAGATTCTTCACGTACAAAATAGAGTTTTCTCTTTATGATAATCACGTGACAAAGTCTGTCCAGGGTGGTCAACATGAGCGCTTTTTTCTCCTACAGTCGTAAAGTCAATTTTTGGCGCTTGTTTTCACATTCAGTCGTAAATGTTTTGGTGCTTGTTTTCTCATGTGGAAGTTAATGTCGTGCTCTTGTTTTTCCCTCCAGTAGTTCATTTTTTGGCGTTTGTTTCCTCGTGCAGACGATGCAGGGCAGCGACTGCATCTTCGAGGCGGTGGAGCAGCAGGACCTGGACACGGTGCAGATCCTCCTCTACCAGTTCTCGGCCGAGGAGCTGGACCTCAACACCCCCAACAGCCAGGGCCTGACGCCGCTGGACATCGCCATCATGACCAACAACACGCCCATCGCCAAACTGCTGCTGAAAGCCGGCGGCAAGGAGAGCCCGCACTGTGAGTACAGCACGTCTTTATCGTCTGTGAAAATGTCACGTCTCTCCTGTTTCTGTTGTTTTGGTAAAAAGGTGAAATCTGCTCCTTGTTTTTTGCTCCTCTTCAGGAGTCCCGCGGATCCTTAAAAAAACCTGGAAATAAAGTCTGAAATGGTATTAAGTTAAATAAAACATTTTTAAAGTCTTAGAAATGCTCAGAGAAAGGAAGTAAGATTTCATTATAAAATCTCAAAATGACTGGTCGCATTTGCAATATAATTTAATAATTGAATAAATTCTTAATCTTAAACTCATCATGATGGGAATCTCACATTCACACTGAGAAACACAAAATCGGCCAGAAAGCCGACCAGAAAGGTCAGAAATCTCCCGCTTCTGTTGGTAAATCGAAAACATACCTTAAAACAAAAAAGTCTCAAGCTGTAGGAACCTCGCTCACGGATCACGGCAGACTCGGGGTAAAATATTTAAAAAATATCAAAGATTTATTCCGAAAAAATTAATTAAAGGAAAATAGAATTAGCAGCTGTCCCTCAGTTGCATTTCGACTTTTAACAGCCAACTGAAAAATGCAACCAGTTCCCCATTTTTACAGACCGACTCACAGGGGAGCTCGTGCATATCTCGTTAAAAAATGAATTATTTAAATAGAGAATAAATATATATATAAATATCCTCTGTGCCACACTTCCACAGTGTTTCCTAATATTTGCTGTTTTTGTGAAGTCTGCTGCCGTCTCTCCTCATTGTTTCTCTCCGCTCTGACCTTTCGGTCCCAAGCCTCGTTTACAGGTGAGCACATCAGTTATGGTCGTCATTGGTCGCACTGGTTGTCATGGTGACGCTCATATAAAAGTGGTGGGGGGGTCAACTCTGAGACCTGCAGTGAGGCGGAAACTATGGGCCCTATTTAAAATATCTAGAGCACCTGGTCTAAAGAGCAATAAGAGCTAAAAACATGTTTTTTTAAAAAATTTAATTTACCCTTTGAAACTCAGAAAAATAGCTTGCTTTCTTTCAAGGCCATTAAAAAGAAATTACCCAAAATTTAACAAGAAATTTTAAAAATACAAGAAAATTATCTGAAAATTTAGTAAAAATAAATTTAAAAAAAATGAAATTTGAAATAAAAAAAAACAACCCCCAAAAAGGACTTTATCATAATTTTGTAACATAATTTCAAATATGTAATCTGGATTATTATTTCCATTGTTTTATCATTTCCAAATACATTAAATACATTATTAAATACATTCCTAATACATTATGTGAATTTCACCGTCAAGCCGAGTGGGACATTCAAACTTTTAAACTCTGTGGAGAAAATAAGGAACGAATAGTCTCGTTCAGTGCTGACCAGCCAAATCTGATTTGACTGACATGATTCTGAGTCTTAATATATTTCATACCTGCCGGTCGTCCAGAATTCGCAGAGCTGCAGTTACGCGTAACTCATACCGAAGATACGGACATGCAGAAACATCACTGCAGCTTATTTGACAGTTTCCACTTTAGTGAATCCAGTTTCGTGTTTTTAACTCTTTTCCTTGTTTTTCTTCTTTTCACTCTCTGTGATCATGTTGTCCGTTTGTTGTTCTGTTTTCACAGTTGCTCCCAGTAAAATCTGCCGTCTTTAACCTTTATTAGAAGTGTTAGTAGCAGAAATACACACACACACACACACACACACACACACACACACACACACACACAGTGAGAACATGTTGCACTGTAATAAACGGACTCAAACAATTGTTTCAACTCACGATATAAAAAGGGGCTTCTGCATCATGTGCGTGCGTGCGTGCGTGCGTGCGTGCGTGCGTGCGTGCGTGCGTGCGTGCGTGCGTACAGAATAGCGTGAGTGCTGCAGTGGATCAGACAGGGCCTGTGTTTGTGTCTGCAGCCCAGTCTGGGTCTCCTCTACCTGGACCTGAATGAGCCCGCTATCCCCCTCCTCCTCCACCTCCCCCACCTCCTCCCCCTGCCCACACACACACACACACACACACACACACACACACACACACACACACACAGAGTTTTCTCTCCATCAGTCTCCTGGTTGTCCTCCATAAACCCTGCAAAGACAGGTGGTTCTTACCTTACCACTGAAACCCCATTAGCCCCCACTGTCTGGCAGCGTGTGTTTCAGTGTGTGTGTGTGTGTGTGTGTGTGTGTGTGTGTGTGTGTGTGTGTGTGTGTGTGTGTGTGTGTGTGTGTGTGGTGAAACAGTGGCCACTTTACACTGAGCGGGGCCTCCTGCGTGACTCCCAGCTCAACAGCTTTAACAAGGTTTGTCGTTTAATGGTTTAACTTTTCCAATGATGCATGTAACGTCGGGGCAATTACAGCTAAGTGATTTATTGTGCCGTGTGTCGGCGGGCGCAGAGCGGCGAGCGCTCTCCAAACAGCGGCCTGGACTCTGGGCGGCGGTACAATCCCATCCTTGTAAACAAACACAGAGTAAACATTGCCGCTGTTTTCCCTCCTGGGGCCGGCTGCTCTCTGTTTATGTCATTCCTCAAGTGCCAAGTAAATCAGTCAGCCCGGCCTGACAGCCCCGTGTGTGTGTGTGTGTGTGTGTGTGTGTGTGTGTGTGTGTGTGTGTGTGTGTGTGTGTGTGTGTGTGTGTGTGTGTGTACTGGGTCTGTGTTTTAAGAATATTTGACTTGAGTTAAAGTACATGGTAAAAATCTCCTTTACAAGTAAAAGTCCTGCTTTCTAAATATTACTAAAGTAAAAGTAAACAAGTGTGAGATGTTCGTGCCAGAAAAGATAAATAAATAAAAGTAAGATAATAATAGTAAACTTTATTTATGTCGAGCCTTTTAAAAAAAGAAACACAAAGTGCTTTAAAATAAAAACAGGCCAGCGAGGAAATTCAGCAAAAAAGACCTAAAAGAAATAACAAAACAGAAACAAAAACAAAACAAAACTAAAGTGTTTAAAAAAATCAAATGATTAGTTAAAATCATAAAAATCAATTCAGATAAGGTAAAATGTCAGTAATGTTCACAAAAACACAGAAAGTTAAGAGAAAGTATTCAGATATTTTATTGAAGAAAAGTAGTAATTCTACATAGTAATACTAACAATTTAAAAACACTTTTAATAAGTAAAAGTCCTGAATTTAAAACATTCTGTTCCTTCATTTATATATAAATACCATAATATCTGCCTCTGTCTATTCATTTTTAATTTTGGGGGCTGGGCTGTTAATTAGGAGATCTAGCAAGAAATTAGGGGAAAAAATAATTAATATACCAGAAAATTAGTAATAAAAGCAAAACAAAAAATAAAATTAATTGTAATAAATAAATAAATAAAATAACTGACTTGGAAAAGATGCTTAAGACTTTATAATAATCTGTAACATCATTTTAAATATGTAATTAAGCTAATTATAAACATAGTTTTCCCCAGTTTTTTCTTTTTTCCCCACAACATTTTTCCCGGCCTTTTAAGTAAAATCATTTTCTCAGTCGACTGATTTCTTGCAGTCTGTGGAACATTTCTTACTAAGTTATCGTCGCCTTTTCCCCTCTGCTTTTGAAAGAAATCACAGCAGTTTTCTTTGGTTTGAATAATAATTGGTTTGAATGAAAAGCGTCTGAAAGCAGCACAATAAAAGTGACGTCGCTGGTTTCG
Organism: Plectropomus leopardus; assembly: GCF_026936395.1. NCBI lineage: Eukaryota > Metazoa > Chordata > Actinopteri > Perciformes > Serranidae > Plectropomus > Plectropomus leopardus. The sequence continues at coordinate 1,973,340 of NC_142194.1, forward strand.
GAGTTTCAATAACGAGCCAGAGGAGAAACAAAGGTTCACGTTTCTTTTAATTCATTCAGACGACCCTCAGAAGTCACAGACTGCTGCGTAATAATCGACTTTAATTCAGTTTCCGTCTAATGTTTCATTCGTTAATATCCGTCAAAGAAGACTGTTAATTATGCCGTTTATATGCAGATCAAATATTTCAAACCTCTTTGTTTTAGTCACACTTTCTACGAATGTGTGTGTTAATGTGTGTCCCTGAGCTCACCTCCGCTGGCCGTGCGCTAATTCATGAGGCCCCTCGGGGCCCCTGGGGAGTGCTGGCTCTATATTTAGCCCCCTCCCCGTCCCCTCACCAGGACAATGTCCTCCTGTGTGCGGCAGCTCCTCCTCAGACACAGCAGCCGGTTAATTTACAGCCTTTTCAATTAGCAGCCGTTCGCGGCTAACGGGGCTCTGACAGGCCGAGCCGAGCAGGAAATGACACCTCCAGCTCAGTAATATGGCCGCTGGCGTTTCCAACGGCAAACGTCGGATGGCGAGTCGGGACCACGAGGCCAGCCGGCGTCACGGTTCTCCAAAACTGCTTTTGTTTCTGATGTTTTCTAAAATACACCAAAGTTTATGTCAGACTTTAGCGGAGATCCAAAAAAAGCATCCAAAGATGTCAAATACTAAGAAGACGTCAACAAGACAAAAGAAGTCAAATCTTTTTTTTAATTTTTCACCTTTTATGGACAATAAACTATGACGTACATGATGAACCAAACATGAACCAAATCTGTTAATCAGACTCTAATTTCCCCAAATCCATAAATCCTGCCCAAACATATTCCAGATTCTTCCGTGTTGCAAATTCTGAGCATTTCGACCAAAAACTAAGTTGTTTCTGAATCTGAAAAGTTGTTTCCAATCTGGAAAACATCGCAGGTTTCGGGTTGTTTCTTGTGAACGCGATGTCTCAAGAACGTCTCGAGGGAATTTCTAAAAATTTCACACAAACGAGAAATTTGATTTTGTCTGATTTCAGTCAAACGGACACAGTAACGTGTTTTTTGAAAGTCCAGTTTTAGTCGCACTGACACAATAATTCCACTTCACGACATCATGTGGAGGTGCTGAGCGTGTTTACTCTGGAAAGAGTCTTGGACGTAATCGTCTTTTATGTCCTCTTGTCATTAAGATTTTGTCCATGAATGTTTTTTTGGTGAAAACTGGTTCTGGAGAAAAGAGCTTTGAGAAATTTGAGTTCACAACAATCATCTCACAGCACAACGTCAAGATTCAGTACGTGTGTGACCGACAAAAACCTCCTAAACTGCAGGTTATTACAAAGCTTTCGCTCTCCGCTCACGGTCAAGAACGTTTCATTTTTTGCTTCAAGTGGTACTTCAGGTTCTCTGTTTTCATAAACACAGATAGATATTTAGATATTTATACAGAAAAATAAATTAGAGCTGAATCAGACGAGACCATAGTGCATACACGTGTGGGAGTACGGAGTTATTTTGTAGTTGCTTTTTTTACATTTTATTTTATTTTATTTTTTTTTTATTGTTCTTTTAACTGTTTTTTTATTTTTTCAATTGTTATTATTATTATTTTTTTATTACATAAAGTGATTTATTGTCTTATATTTGTATGTATGAGTGAAGTGATTCAGTGACCATGTGTGACACTGTTTAAGTGAAAAAAATGCAATAAAAAAGATAAATGATGAAATAAAATAGTGCAAGTTAACCCTTTGAAGCCTGCAGCGACGTGTCTTAGTATTTAAGTAGTATTTATCTCTGAGAAAATTGGTGCAATTTCTTTGAAAAAGATAAAAAAAGGCAAAAGTAACTTGGTTCAAAATGTTCTGCAAATTGCAAGACACTGGCAGATTCAGAAAATGATATTTAAAAATGAGGGGACAATGTTGAGAGTTATTGTGTGGACTACTTTTATGTCCCGCCGTGTTTCCTGCTCTTCGGTGTTTCTCGGTGTCTCGTACCTTGTCTTCCTCCTCACAGCCAGCGATGGTCCTTTTAAGGCCGCGCGCTAAGAGACACTTTCATCTTTTTGGCCTTGACATGTTTTTGTCCCGGCTCTCACGTGGACGCTTTAGTGTCCGTCCACAAAAGACGCTCGTGCCCGAGCCTCCGCCGGCCCTGACAGATCTGACCCTGCAGCCTCAAACTCCTCCACAGACTCGTGGTTCTTATTAACGAGAGACTCGAGCTCACGAGTGTGAGGAGGACACACGTGCTCCTCCTGGTCTCTGCGTCCGTCAAACTGTGAGGAAATAATCATTTTATATTTGACGAAGAAGAACCTCAGAAAGACAAACATCTGGAGATCTTCTGCTGAAGACAGATTTGGATATTTTGGTGTTTTTAACTGAACTTTGTGTTCACTTTCCAAAATACTTTTCCGAGCAGACAGGAGGCCAGGGGCCGGTCACAGCAGCTTCCAGGATTTTAGGACGTTTATCAGATTTTGGGACATTTCAAGGATTATAGGACGTTTCTATGGTTTTAGGACAATTCTCAGACTTTAAGACGGTTCTAGGATTTCAGGACGTTTCTTTGATTTTAGAACAATTATCAGATTTTTTGTCGTTTTTAAGATTTAAGGATGTTTAATTGATTTTAGGACATTTTACTGATTTTAGGATGTTTCTAGAATTTTTGAAGTTTCCTCAGATTTAAGATGTTTATAAGCTTTTAGGACTTTTTATTCATTTTAGCATGTTTTTAGGATTTCGGGATGTTTTTCGGATTTCGGGATGTTTTTCGGATTTCGGGACGTTTCTAAGATTTTAGGACATTAGGCTCTTATCTGTGTCCTCTGTCGGGGGTGTGGGGGATCCTCCACTGGACCTTTTTTTGATCAACAAGCTCTATTTTGATGCTGTTTTATGTCTCTGACACCTTACAGAGACTAAAAGGACAAAAACTATTCCTAGTGTCAATCCCTTGGCTGGGGGCCACCTGACACCCTACCGGGGGCCAGATTTGGCCCACGGTCCATAAGTTGAGTATCACTGCTCTAAAGGCTCCCAGGTTTGACGTCTGATCTGAACAGTTTTTGGGATGTGGGTGGTTGAACATGAATTTGATGTTTTGCTGATGGATCCTTGTTCGGTCGCCGTCGGTCCTCTCACGACGGCGCTCTCTCTGTGTTTCGTTCTCGTAGTTGTGAGCGTGGAGAGTCGCGAGGCCCACCTGAGCTCTCTGGTGGCGGAGGCCGAGCGGCGGGCGGCGGACCTGGCGGCTCAGGCTCAGAGGGACGGCCTGTCTCTGGAGGCCTGCCAGAAGGACAAACAGCTGAGGGCCTGGGAGTGGAGGAGCAAGCTGTACAAGCGCATGAGGACGGGCTTCCAGCACGCACGTGAGTGTGCACGATGACAGAATGACGGTTAATCGTTGTTTTCTGGGACAAAATCTGTTTCCTGCACTTGAATATTTAAATCCACAAAGCACTGCAGTCACTTTGGTGTTAAGACACATTCCTGCTAATGTGATAATCTAAAAATCACCACGAAACTGAAACACGAAACACAGCAAAAATACTGTCTAAAACACTCATCCACCACTGTACTTTGTTTTAAATGATTATTGTTTTCCAAATTATTATTATTTATTATTATTGTTGTTGTTGTTGTTGTTGTTGTTGTTGTTGTTGTTGTTAAACCATGACATGCTGTCGTCCCTCATGGTGATTTTTGAGTCAGTGCTGCAGAAGAAGAGAGATTTAACAATTTAACCCGGCTGACTTAAGATAACCTGTGATGTGTAAGTCTTTAGGTTAAAAAATAATAATTAATATAATAATAATAATTTGTAGTTGAATAATTATGAAAAAAAAAGCTGCGCAGTAGACTTGACATCAAATGGAAATACTCAAGTACAAGTACCTCAAAATTGTCATTGAAACACTCCAGTAAATTTACTGTGACGTTTTACTGCAGACATGTATGTTTTCAGTGAGGTCATTCCTAAATGTTTGTTTTTTCATTTTATCTGATAATTTCGTTTTATTCTGCTGAATATTGTCAGTCTGATCGAGCCTCAGATTCGGCGTCACAGAGCTGATGAGATGAAATTGTCCAGTCGTTGGGTGTCTGCAGGCTGTGAGCGTAATGAACTGTTTCCTCTGCACAGCGAACAGTAATGAAGTGAGATCGTATTATGATTCTGCGTTATGACGGAAACATGAGACGAGCGCTTCATTTCCACCCTGAAGCTTCACATTATTACACTTTGTTCATCTGTTTTTTTTTATTTTATTAAAGCGTGTTTAGTCCAGTTAATCATCTCAAGCTTACATTAGTATTTATTCAACACTTAAGAACATCAAAGTAAAAAGCTGCCGGCTACGCTGTTAATTACGTGTTTTAGACGGAGCAGCTGTTGTGTGAGAACCTGGTCGGGCTGAATGTGTTTTTTAACACAATGCTAATAATCTGGAATATATCGACCCAAACCGCGAATACACACACCGAGTGTAGCCTCAGAAACCAGAATTACTGAAGCGTCAAAGTTGTCTTTACAGAGAATTTAGTGGCAGCAGGTGAGAGTGTGGACGGATGACTGAAGAACCGAAACAAGATGCAAAATGAGACGTGAAACGAAAACGAAAAAGAGAAAAACAAGATAAAAAAACGCCTCTGTGCCCCTGCTCAGGAGCCCCGGAGGCCCCGTCCATGGTTCGTCTGAGCGTGAGCAGTAGCACCACACTGACCGTCACCTTCCAGGAGCCGCAGTGTCTCAACTCCACCGTGGTGACCAAATACAGAGGTACACACACACACACACACACACACACACACACACACACACACACACACACACACACACACACACACACACACACACACACACAAACACACATGCACACACACACACACACACACACACACACACACACGCACATGCAGTGATGATTCCTCATTTAAATCATAATTTTATTTTTTTATTTTTTTATTTTTATAACGTTTTTGTGAGCAGCGGACTGACTGCCCTGATATTTAATATTTATTTGGGATTTTTTCAACCTCTTTGTGAGGTTTCATCCATCTGACTGCATCAGATGTTTTTTTTCTTTTCGCTCACAGGTGTATTTAATGTAGAGAAAGAGACAGAAAGAGACAATTAAGAGACAATTAAAAGACAGCTCCGGGCCGTGAGCCCAGCAGTGAGAAGGTTAATCGCGATTTCCTCATCTCAGCAGGAACTATTGATTTTTAATGAAAATAGGAGCCGAATGTTTACTGTGGAAACTTAACCTGTGTGTGTGTGTGCGTGTGTGTGTGTGTGTGTGTGTGTGTGTGTGTGTGTGTGTGTATGTGTGTGTGTGTGTGTGTGTGTGTGTGTGTGTGTGTGTGTGCAGTGGAGTGGAGCTGCCTGAAGGATTTCTCGCTGCTTGCCGGAGAGATGGTGTTGGATAATCTGCAGTCCCTCAAGTGTACCGTCGGCAGCCTCACCACGGTAACAGCAGCATCCCTCCTCCTCCTCGTCCGCTCGGCCCTCTTTTCACGACACATAAATATTGTGTACTTTCACCTTCAGCGTTTAGAGGAGCGATTTCCCGGCACGCTCTCCTCGAGGGCCGCTGAATTGTTCCGGCACATCGCTCACTTTTACGTTTATTTGTGAGCTTCGAGTCGGATCAGCAGCTGCAGATAAAAACGCCGTGAGGAGAACGCGCTTTGTGTTTCCCCGCTGACAGCTGCTTCTGTTCAGCGCACCAACAAACAGCCGGCCGCATTCAGAGCCCTGACAGCTCCGATTCACACATGTTTTGGTTTAACTTTCTTATTCCCTCTGACTTCGCTGTCGTGTGTTTGTTGACTGGCATCGGTGACATTTTCAGAGCGTGCGGTTTGTCGGAGGCTGTCGCTCATTACGCGTCCCGTTCATCACCGTCTGACACATAAATTCTCCAAACTGAGCTGCATCTGCCGTTTGCCATTTAGAGCACGGAGCTGCACTCACACGCTTCCACAAAAAGCTCTGAAAACATTTAGAGAAGAACATGTTGCCTGAATGGAAAGGGCGAGACACGGAGTGGGCGTCTAATGAGCCGAGGCCGAGTCAGACTCCACTCCTCAAATGTTCGTGTGAGCAGCATTTATTCACACAACTGCTGCGAAGAGACCGAAAGTAACTACACAGAGACACAAAACCCCCAGAGAGAGACAAAAAAACACCTACGAAGAGACGCAAAACGAGCTCAAAGTGAAACGAACCAACTGCAAAAGACAAAAAAATCAATGCTGCACGATAATGATTATTTTAACCGATACCGATAAACCGATAATTTCCAGCTTCTTGTGGCCGATAAGATACCGATAACTGATCATTTCTATTTGTTTGTCATCACCTGAGGGTCTGAAAGGCTGAGATGTGGTGAGTACAGATTCATTTAATTTGTGCATTTTCAAAAAAAGAAAACCGACATTTCAGACAAAAAGCTGGAAAAATCGCATTTTTGTAAAAGAAAAATGTCAATTTGTCAATTTCAGGAGAAAAATCAATTTCATTTTTTTTTTTCGTTCTGGGTTTTTTTTGCTCTTATCTTCTTATGTCAACTTGAATTATACAAAAATAATGCTGAAGATAATATTGTGTTTGAGTTCTCGTGGATCTATAGAGAGGAACATTTCCCAAACTGTCAGGAAGCAGCAGCTACAGAACCGTCCCTAAGTCACGGCTCTTCTGTGATCTCTGCACATTTACACCAAACATCAGATATCAGTTTATCTTTCAGCAGAACCGAGACTCACCACACCTGAACTCAAATCATCGGCAGCCGCTTAGCACGCTAATAAATGACAGTATCAGGACCGGATCGAGACATTGTGGTGTCCTAGAAGAGACTGAGATCACCTGTTGGACAATGAGAGCGGAGCGGACATTCAGAGACACCAGCAGAGACACCAGCAGAGACACCAGCGGAGACACCAGCGGAGACACCAGCGGAGACACCAGCGGAGAAAGAGAGCGGAGAGGAACATCAGACGAACACTGTGATTTAACAGGCTTCACATTAGAGAGAAAGCGTCTGTCCAAGGCCACTGTAACAAAGACAGATGTCTCACGCTGCTGTTTGTCCTCTGAGCGTCTTCAGTTTGATTGAAGCTGATTTTCTTTATATGTGAAACCAGCAGCAGCCGTCTCATTTAAAACTGGAGCATTCATCCACTTTAACAGGTGGATGAAGAGTTTTTTGTGTCTGAAAACGGCTTTAAACAATGACAACACATACACCATGTGGCCAAAAGTATGTGGACACCAAACCACAGCTGTTAACATGCCCTTTTTTTTTTTTTAACATTTCAGGGTCGGCTCTACTATGTTCGGGTGTCGGCTTATAACATGAAGGGCTGGGGTCCTCCCGCCTGCTCCCTCCCTCCATCTGCAGCTCCATCCAGTGAGTTCATCCTCACACTCTTTCTCTTCTTCTGTCACTTTTTAATATCGCCGATTACAGCTTCTCTGCCTCACGAAAACTGACTCCAGACTTACAGTCGCTGCTGCTGAAGAGAGGAAATATATTTTCTCCCTGCATCAAGACTAAAGTGCAATGTCAGGAGTGAGATAAAATATAATGATGGCATGAAAAATGGCATGTTCTGGTTACAGCATTTGTTTAATTTCACTGTTTTGCTTCATAATGAATTTTTGGTTTTATTTGGGTTGGTCGGACAAAACACGACATTTGAGGGAGACTTATTGCATAATCACCAAAAAAAATAAATAAATCTGCCATTTTCATCCATCCAAAGTCCGAGGTTGAGTGAAAGCCTCAGACACAGCAGTCTGTAAAACCTTTATAACATTTTACTAATATTTAATACACCTTTTTTGTAAAATTTGAGAAATCAAACAGATAACGTAATAAAACAGGGATACTCGACTAGTGTTGCCAGGGGTCCACTTTTTATTACGTTATTTACATTTGAAGTACAAAAAAATGGTCAGTTTAAAAAAGTTTTGGGTTTTTTTTGGAAAAGAAAATGCTCAGTGGTTCATCCAGCACCTAATCATGGGCCATTTTCAGGTCAGGTATCAGTATTGTCAGAGAGAAACTGCAGTATGTGTGGAATGCAAAAAAAAAAGAAAATATGTGCAAAGTAAAAACAATAAAGAAGAAGAAAACACAAATGTACACAATGTACGTTGTGTAGCCAAGGCCAGAAGCGTAATGTTTTTGGGTTGCCCGTCTGCCTTTCCCGTTCTCACAAAAGCTATATCTTAAGAGGTTCTTGATGTAAATTTGTCAAATTTTGGCACAAACGTCTAGAAGAATTAACTGGTTAGAATTGTGCAGTCAAAGGTCGCTGTGACGTTGCATCCATCTTATGAGAACAATATCTCAGGATGGCTTTGAGGAAATTTTGTCAAATTTGGCACAAACGTCCACTTAGACTCAGAAGTAATTGGTTGTATTTTTGTGGTTAGAGGTCACTTTGACCTCGCGTTCATCTTGTTTTCAATCAACAATATCTCACAAAGGCCTCGAGGAAATTTCGTCAAATTTCGCACAAACGTCCAGTTGGGGAATTTTAGACTAAGTATGCATTTTAGGATTTTCTACCAGTATATCAAAAATCAATGAAACTTGAAAGACACTTTCTGTGAAAAGAGTTGGTTCATAATAAAAACCCTAAAAATTTACATAAAAAAAACAAAAAACAGAGAACTTGCTTTTCTGGAAGCACTTTATTTTGAAGTGATTTTGAATTTGCAAATCTGTCATAAATCTGTTAAATATCCACAAAAACTGCAGAAAAACAGAGAACTTGCTTTTCTGGAAGCACTGCACAGACTGAAACATTTCGGCTGCTAACCACTGAACTGAGCGACTGCTGATGGTGATCGCTGTGAGGATTGAAACAAAGTTGTGGTCAGTCGTGAAGAGAGAGTCGTGAATGTTCACTTCTCGGTTCTCTCGGGAACATCACATGGTTCCCTCGCCGTCACGACTCTCTTTCTCTCTGCACGAACAGGCTCTTTAACCTTGAGCCGCAGATGTGATGAATGTTCAGTTCAAAGTGCTTTATGTTCAAAGAGACAAAGAAACACGTCGGAAAAGGACATTTAAATGCAATTTTTAGAGCCGAGAAAATAAGAGCACACTAATGTGGAGTAAGACAGGTATTAAATACAAGAATAAAAGTCACAGAGTAAGAAATAAATAATTATTTGTTTTTAAATAAAAGGCGGCAGCACACAGAAAAAAGCCTTGATTTTTAACAGCTGTCAGTTTTCTGGCCAAAAATCATAGCTGTGCTTTTGAATTTGCAGTAGAAAGTTATTTTTTGGCGTCATTAAGTGAAAATCTCATTTATAAATATTGAACACAAGTCCTTCAAGTGTTCTGAGAGAAAACTAGACTTCTTGATTTTGCCTTCTGGAGATTAAAATCAGGAGTCAGGAGTGAAAACACGAAGTCGCAGACACAAAGGGAGACTAAATACAGTTCACAAGCACTAACATTTGCTTTAAAGGAAAACTTTCTGGGAGTCAGGCAGGATAAAAACATCCACATCCTATAAAATCTATTGTTTCAGATTTTATAACAGTTATGGAGAAACTACATGCTTTTCCATTAGGTGCACTGTCTCAATCAATGCTGCTGCTAATCATTTTTATGTCCCTTTTTGTGTTTTGTTTTGGGTTTTTTTTCATCTAAAAACATAGTGGCATCATGACAGCAGCTGGCATTTAAAGGGTTAAAATTCTGAAAATTGATGAATAATTGATTTTTATGATTGGGACTGATGTTGCCTATAAAAGTAGAAAATCATATTAATATATAATAATTTTTAAAGCTTGATTTTGTGCACAGAGTCGTATGAGTGTGAGAATTTGACGCTGTAAAAAATCAATATTTCTGCTAATCACCGACATATATCCCAGGCTGTTCATTATTTTTTTAAAATCTTAAACACAGTGGCATCATGACAAAAACCTGGCTTTTAAAGGCTTACAATTCTGAAAATTAATGAATATTTTATATTTATGACTAGAGCTGATGTTGATTTTAAAAAAAACTCAATAAAAATAGACAATAATATTAATGTGATATATTTTTTAAAGCTTGATTTTGAAAAGCACATTTGTGAGCAGAGCGATATGAGTGTGTGTGATATTAAAGCGCGAGATCCGCTTTACTGCGTGTGCGCGTGAAAACAGGTGCACGTAAACACAGTCGGTGTTTCTCGTGACGTCCTCTCAGGTTTTGTCTTCTGGTCGTTTGTTCAGATTGGAGGGAGAGCGACGCTCGGGAGCCCAGGAAGCGAGGACACATCGAGGCCATGGAGCGTCTGCTGCAGCAGGTCCGAGCCACGCACACACACTACTGCTGCGGAGGTGAGTGTGTGAACCGACACAAAGCGTCCACAGAGGTGTGATGTGCTATCATTCATGAAACCGTCCCGTGTCATATTAGATTTGAAAGCTCCACCTTTGTAACCTGAGCAAATTGGTTGTTTTTTTTTGTAAAATCAACAAGAAATTAGTAGAAAGTTACGTGAAATTTACCTGAAAATAAACGAAAAAGAAAAGTAAAAAAACAAAAAATACAACAAAAATGCAGCGAAAGAAGTGAAAATTTTAAAATATATACATGTACTTTTTTTGTAACATAAATTCAGATGGTAATAATAATTTTAAGTATTATTTTCTGGACATTTTCCCCATTTTTTTGATGATTTTCTAATAATTCTCATCCCTTTTTTTAAAAAACTAATTTTTAGGTCATTTCTTGTCACCTTTTACTAATTTCCAAACCTTATACTTACTGGGTTTGGAAGTCATGCTTTCTTTAAAAATCACAAAAAAAACATTTAAGGGGAAAAAAAAGCAAAACGTTTTAAAGAGAAAAAAATTGGCCATAGATTTTTAAAGATAAAAATATATTTTACTTTTACTTTTTATATTTTTACTTTTTCTAAATTCTGCAACTTTTCTTGAGATCTGACAGTGAGTCAGAGCAGGACGCCGCGCACAAACAGCAGCTTCATCAGGACCAGAGAGTGTGTGTGTGTGCGTGCGTGCGTGTGTGTGTGTGTGTGTGTGTGTGTGTGTGTGTGTGTGTGTGCGCGTGGGTGCGTGCGTGCGTGTGTGTGTGGTAAAAACACCCACCGTCACTCAACCGACTCAGAGTCAACAGCTATGATGTCACTGAGGTCCCTGCCAGCACTCACACACACACACACACACACACACACACACACACACAGATGAGTCGTTTTCTGAGGATTTTTCAGCGCTGTGCAAAATAACAACAAAAGTCATTCGTGTGTGTGTTTGAATTTATGTTTGGAGTGCACGCTCAATTGGTCATTATCCCAGCTGTAATATACACCCACTCTGTGTGTGTGTGTGTGTGTGTATTTGTGTGTATTTGTACAATTTATTCTCAGGGAGCCAAAAATAAATGTGTGAAAGTAATCAGTGTGGGTACAAAGCCACCACTATAGAGCAGAGAGAGCTCATTTATCAGCCTGGATATCTTAATTTATGATTACACACACACACACACACACACACACACACACACACACACACACACACACACACACACACACACACAGGGGGCAGTGTGTGTCCCTGTAGGTGCAGAAGCTCTCAGATATAATAAATAAAGTGGTGGACGTTGTTTTCTCCTCTGATGCTGTTTAGAGACATGACTCCTGCCTCCAGTTTTTTGAGCACTTTCGATTTTCGCCACAAATTAGCTCTCTGTCGAACACGAGTTTCCGATACTTACAGGTTTCGTTGAGCGTGATGTGTGTTTTGAAGCGTAAATGAAATCAAAAAGGCGTTGACTGTAAACCAACTACATCGTGATCGCAGGACTCAAACATCACCACCCGAATCTTCTGATTTGATTTAGCGCTTAATTTTAAACGAATCAAACAGATAAATAAACAGATAAATCTACAAGTTGGAGCGCGACTGTAAAGCTGTGAAGGCGGCGAGAGAGTTTAATGAGTTTCTGCGTGATGACGTCTAACACTGTCGACCCATGTAGCCACTTGTTAGCAGCCGCCTTTTTTAAGATGAGTAAAACCTGAAAAGTTCAAAAATCGGGTTTAAGCGGACGTATTTTATGTTGCAGAACAAAACGTCTAAATATGCTCAGCCTGAGTTAATCACAGACGTTACTTAAGACATTTTACCAAAAACCCATTCAGACTTTGAGACGAGGGAACCGGAGGAGCAAAGATGCCGACAGACTTCAGTGTTTTAGGACTCGTGCCTCCGGCGCTCTGTAAAACCGTCCAGATGTCAGCATTCGTCATCTGAGCACAAAGTGACAAAGTGACACCAACACGCACGCGTGTAAGTGTCTTTAAAGGGCCAGTGCAACATTTGTTGTGTCTGTACGATGCGTCCTTTGTGTGCTTCGGGTAACAAAAACAGCGATGCTTGGCGCTTAAACTCTCACGGCTAATTTCCACCCGGTCCATCACCGCTGCGTTACCGCCACGGCCCGGCCTCCGTAGTCCGTCGCAGATATTCTGGATGATGCTGGTCAGCAGCGGATCAGACAAACAAACTTATGAAAAAGTTCATTTTTAATGTTTTTCTTATTTCAAATGCCATAAATGTAAAACATTTTTGAATTTTTTTCCGTGAGTATTTTTGTTAAATTAATTTTTTTTAAAACCATCTTTTTTCATTTCTTACTTTTATGGTACGGTGTTGCTCTAAGGAAATGTACCCAAGTGTTCCCGCCAAAACAGTTTATGAAATTATCTTTAAATAATGTCGACTATTTTATGACTAAAAAAAGCATTTCAAACTTTTTTTTTTTGCTAACTGACATTATAATGTGGACCACAGAGGGTTAAAACCAGCGTTAATGACAGACGAGAAGAAACACGAGCAGCTCAGAACCAACGAAAAAACTCGTTTCTGTGTCTCCCTCCGAGGGAAAGGTGGTCGCCTCATTAATCAGCTGCGCTCGTGTTTTTCAGCCGACTCGTTTCTTTATTTATTCAGAGTGGCGTGCGGCGCTGCACAGCAGGCCGCCGCGCTCCTGTCATATTATCCACCTGTCAAACCCGGTTAGCCTCCAGCGCTGCAAACACACAGAGACTTTTCAAAGCCTGAAGAACAGGACCTGTGTGTGTGTGTGTGTGTGTGTGTGTGTGTGTGTGTGTGTGTGTGTGTGTGTGTGTGTGTGCAGACTCTCGGCTGCAGGTTGTGTAATGTTTCGGAGGCGGTGGAAGGTCGTCCTCTGCCCGTCTGATGACTCGCAGGTCAAACTGCAGAAGACATTCAGCCATTAGTCGTGCACACACGCTGTTATTACGGCGGTCGAAGCTTTTTACTCTGACGGACTCTGAAAGCAACAATTTGGAGACGAAAGTGTGTGAGCGCTGCAGCAGCGTCTCCTCCGCCTCCATGATGTCGTCCGTGAGCTCGCCGGCTTGTTTGTAACCTCTGGCGGTCTGCAGCCACGCCGCCGGACTCACCGCCGCGTTTGTGATCGTTAGACGGCTCCAACGTCTGCCGTCTGTTTACAGGACGATAATTACGTGACGCTTAATTAACCGGAGTAAAAAGGGCGCTGTGGTCTGGAGATTGGCATCGCTGCTGAGCGAGCGGCCGCCGTCCTCGCTGGACGGGAGGCGAGATAGACAGCCGAACGAATGAAGCAGATAAGATAACGTTGAGTCAGAGTAACATGGGAGAGTGACTCGACCCCGCTGACCTTGTAAACACAGATAAACACACACACACACACACACACACACTTCTGTTCCTCAGTCCCAGAGTCTGCAGTCATCACTCTCGACACTTAAAGTCACTGTTTTCTGTGTTTGTGTTTCACAGCTGGAGAGACGCTCTTTTCATAAAAACTGCTCCGTCTTTGTTTTGGTTTAACTTTTCAAACTTGAGCGAATTGGCTTGATTTTTTCCAAAAATATGAGAAGAACACAATGAACAAGGAGAGAAAAAATGACCCAAAAATTAGAAAGAAATGAGTAAAAAATACAAGACAAGAACCTGAAAATACATAAAAACAAACCACTACAAACAACAGTTAAAGCTGATTGCATTCCTCCCATGTTTTTGAAGAAATCAAGCTGATTTGCTGCAGGTTTCGAAGGGTTAAGACGACTGTGTTTTCTTCTTCTTCTGTGGTTTTCAGACACCTCGAAGCTGCAGAACCCGAGCAGGAAGCAGTCCGTCTCCAGAAGCCTCAAACACCTCTTCAACTCCTCCAACAAGTTTGTGAAAACACTGAAAAGGTTCGTGCTCAAACTCTTCATTTTCTGACTCTCTGATTTAAACACGTACAAAAAATGAGCTCCCATGATGCACCTGTGTGCAGGGGGATCTACCTGGCCGCCGTCTTTTACCATAAGGACAGTTTACTGGTGACGGCGGAGGACCAGATCCCCATCGTGGAGGTGGACGACTCCTACAGCAGCTCCCTCATGCAGGACTTCCTCTGGTTCACGAAGGTATCCCGTCCCCCGACACACGCCGGCTCACTCGCTTTTTACCCAACATGCAAAGCAGCACGTCCACTTCTGCACTTATTGACCGGCCTGAAGTCCGGACGCACTCGCTATGTTTCCATGCACAGTTTAGTCTGTGTTAGTGCGTCCTGTCCTTCAGAGTCGATCCGCCCTCTTTCAGCTCGCTAACATGAACCTTTATTATTTATACAATCTATGAAGTCGACCCGATCACCGTCACAGCCGTTTATTTACCGTAACTGAACGCTGCATGACGAACGTACGCTGTATTTGATGATTTTGACCGAATGGATGAAAGTTCGAACTTTCGATCATCAGGATTATGGGTTTGTGTTTGCAGCTGAGGAAGTTCGGCATGTGACTGGAACTATGTGCAAAGTTTGGTTTATTTTTATGAATGGAAAGTTGGAATTCCTCTAAATAATAATTATTATTATTATTAATATCATAATTAATGGCTCCTTGAAAAAGTTATAAAAATGTTTTAAATTTAGTCCGTGGAAACCTGTGTGTACTCGGTCTGTCCTGGTGTGTGTTTAACGAATATTTGATTTTAAATTTAAGTACATGGTTGAAATCTCCTTTACAAGTAAAAGTCCTGCTTTCTAAATATTACTAAAGTAAAAGTAAACAGGTGTGTATGAATGTTTGCTCGTGCCATAAAATATGAATGAATGAATGAATGAATAACTCACTAAATAAAATAAAATAATAAATAAAAAGTATTTTTATTATTATATAACTAATGGAAAAGAAGCTTTAGAAAAGTTTTTGAATTTTTTGTTACAAAGTGACACGTATTGTTGATGTCAGTTTAGGAAACGTGTCTGACTCTTTTCGCCGTCTGCACCTGCGTGATAAACGACCTTCAGCTCGCCGACTCTGGAGGTTTGACGTGTTTTCTCTCTGCGGTGACGAAGCTGTGAAAGTGAGATTCTCTCTGTGTTTTGGTCTCACTTCTCGCTGTGCGGCTTCCTCCGAGTGTCTCCGAGCGCTGCAGTCTGGTGTCGCAGTCATCAGGTGTGACGCGCTCCTTCGGTTTAAAATCTGTGACTCTGTGGCGTGCATCGGGCCGCCGCCACCGTCCCCAAACACACCACACCAATAAAAGCATTTTGTTTTACAAGGCGCTGCAGTTTAACGACTCTCTGTCTGTCTGTGTGTCCCTGCAGCTGTCCTGCATGTGGGAGGACGTCCGGTGGCTGAGACAGAGTATGTCAGTGTCTATGTCGTCGTCCTCCACCCTGCAGGCGCGCCACAAGATGCTCACCGCCGCCGGCCAGCTGCAGGTCAGCACCCACAAAACGCCAAGACGTGCAGCTGAACGTCAAATCAGCTGCTAAAACAATCTAACGTCTTCGTCCTGCAGAACCTCCTGGGGACCCACAACCTCGGCCGCGTCCACTACGAGCCCATCAAGGATCGCCACGGCAACGTGCTGCTGGTGACCATCCGCGACACGGAGAGCCAGCACTCGCTGTTCAGCGGGAAGTGGATGCAGGTGACCAAACTGCAGAGCCAGAGGAAGTCGCTGTCCACGCCGGAGGAGCCGTACGCCCTCGACGTCCTCATCATCACCATCCAGGTGAGGAAGAGTTGCTCCTCTGAACGTGCGGGCGTGATGATATCATCACCACCTTCAGTGACAGGAAATATTTTCATTTTAATTGAGACATTTGTCTGATTTTGTTGTTCTGATTTGTTTTCAGTTGAGCTTCAGCTGAACCTCCGGATGCATTTAACCCTTTAGGGCCCACTTTAATATCTCACACTCGTATCACTCTGCGCACGAAATGCACTTTTCAAAATTAAGCTTAAAAAGTACATTTGTGGCATATGGAGAATATTCACGCGATTTCCACTGTGTGCACTGTCACAATCTTGCACGCAGTTATTTGAAAATAATTCTTTTTTGTGTGTGTGTTTTTTTTTCTAAACAGCGGCATCATGATGAAAACCTGGCATTTAAAGGGTTAAAATTCTTGAAATTCATCAGTATTTTCTATTTATAATTAAGACTGATGTTGGTCAAAAAAATAATCTCAACAAAAGTAGAAAATCACATTAATATACGGTATTTCTTATAGCCTGTTATTGAAAAGTGCATTTTGTGTGCAGAACTGTGTGAGTGTGCAAAAATAATGTTGCTGCTAAACGCTGACATCCCCGTCTGTGATCATATATCAAAATATATACTTAGCATGCAGTGTGTTAAAAAATAATTGATTTTTTTGTGTGTATTTTTAAATCCAAGAATATAGTGGCATCATGACAAAAACCTGGCATTTAAGGGTTAAAGTTCTGAAAATGAATGAATATTTGATATTTATGATTAGGTTAAAAAATGAACTCAGTGAATGTAGAAAATAATTTTAATGTATAATATTTTTAAAGGCTTGATTTTGAAAAGTGCATTTTGTGTGCCGATCAGTGTGTGTGATATTAAAGCGGGCCCTAAAGGGTTAATATCCAGTTAAAATGAGCCTCAGTCTGTAATAAAGTTATTAAATGATTTCTCAGCTGGTTTTATAAAATCACGTTTTCCCGGCAGACGAGTGATGTGTGTAAAAGACGACACAGACACTGTTGTCCTGCAGAGACAGACAGTTTTAACCGTCTTTGTCTCCGTCCCGCAGGACATCTTGGCGTACCAGCGGCGCAGCACGCACCGGCTGGCCCCGGGTCTCTACCTGGGCTACCTGAAGCTCAGCAGCTCTGTGGACCAGATCAGAGTCCTGGTCTCCCAGCGGACCCCCAACATGCTCTGTCACAGCCGCGTACGGGACAACGCCAACGTCTCCAGGTACCAAAAACCAAAAACACAGCAGATGCGTAATGTTCTGAGTGAAGAGACGATAAAAGCGATTTAACCCTGAAGGGTCTGATTGTGATTCATGTGACAGATAAATAAAGCTCACGGACAGCCGAAGGCTGCAGAGTGAGCGGAGAGACGATGTTCTCAGGAGGACCGGAAGAAAATGTTCAGATGATTCATGGCCGAAGGACACGATGTTCACATGTCCACGCGGCCCAGAGCATCAGGCAGGGAGACTCAACTTAAGACCCGCGGGCCAAATCAGGCCGTTGATGGGGCGACAGGGGGCGCCTCGACTTTTTTCCAATTCACAATAGAAATAAAGTGATTCACTCTGTGAATCGTTTTTGTCCTTTAAGTATCAATAAGGTGTCGGAGTGATTAAAACAGCATCAACATAGAGCCTGTTGATCCAAAAAAGAGCCAGAGGAGGATCCCCCACACCCCTGACAGAGAGACTAAATAAGACCCTAATGTCCTAAAGTCCAAGAAACGTCCTGAAAGCCCATAAATGTCATAAAATCCTGTAAATGTCTTAAAATCAGAGAAATGTCTGAAAATCTTAAAAATGTCCTAAAGTCTGAGAAACTTCCTTAAAAAGAAAAATTTTAAAAATGTAGAAGTTGTTAAAAAAAAAAAAAGCCCAATTTTTAAAAAAAAAAAATAAAAATGACTTTAAAAAAAAAAAAACAAAGAAAAATTTTAAAAATGTAGAAGTTGTTAAAAAAAAGCCCAATTTTTAAAAAAATAATAATAGAATTGACTTTAAAAAAAAAAAAAAAAAAAAAAATTTTAAAAATGTAGAAGTTGTTAAAAAAAAGCCCAATTTTTAAAAAATAATAATAGAATTGACTTTAAAAAAAAAAAAAAAACAAAGAAAAAAATGGAAGAAATTAATCACTAAAAATATTTAAAGAAAAAGAAACATTTCCCGTGAGGAGAAAAATGGCAACTTTTTTTTTTTTTTTAAGAAAACATGTCTTTTTAACCCCTTTGGGCTGCGTGTTTCAATGTTTCTTTTAAAATCATCAAAAATTTTAAAAGGAAAAAACCTTGCAGACATTTTTCACTGACAACATGCCCTCCAAACCTGCTGTGTTTTGTTGCTGCTTTTCGGACGATCGATTAAAACAATGAACGGAGGCTTTTGAATAAGCTGCTGACCTGTTTTAGTTTGAGGACTCCGGGTCCGAGCGAACAAAGACTTCGATCTGTGTTCGTCTGAGAATCTGCAGCAGAGACCGCAGCTGCTCCGCTACACGAACACTCGGAGAAATGAGGAATTTCTACCAGAAATCTGAGGAATGAGAGCCGTTCGCTCCTCTCGAAAGGCACTCGTATTACATTACATATCACATCACTGTGTGTGTGTGTGTGTGTGTGTGTGTGTGTGTGTGTTCAGGGAGGAGTGGGACTGGATCCAGACGCTGTCGACTGCAGGTGAGAAGAGCGAGGAGGCGGAGCCCAGGCCTGAGAGCCACGCCCCTTTACTGTACTACGAGCTGCAGACGTCGATCAAGTCTCTGCTGAAACACCTGAACCTACCTCTGCACCAGGTACCTGGCTCACACCGCGTCATTTCCAAAAAGCTGAGGAAAATGTCCATGAACTATATTAATGATTTTCATTATTATATATTTGAAACTATTTTACAGTTATTGTGATTTTTAAGCATTTTTCAAGCCATTTCTAGCTTTTTTGTTGTTGTTGTTTTTTTACTTTTTCATTTGGTGTTTTGTTTCTTTAGTTGTTTTTTTTAATCAAAATTTTAGGAAATGTTTTTGTACTTTCCACAAATTTCTCACCAATTTCTGGGTCATCTCTTTTGTTACTCATTACCTTCCTCCCATGTTATTATTATTATTATTATTTATTTATTTTAAATATCGCCAATTTTCTCAGGTTTCAAAGGGTTAAATACATAATTTGATAGTATTTCCATCTTTGCTGAGCAACAGTTTTTTTTTTACATCTTTTCTTTGAAAAAAACTATAAAATCAATCGTTTCTTTGTCCTCTGTGTGCATCGTGTTTTTGTTGTTTGTTTTTTTTATTTTAAATCATAGTCATTGTTATATTAAGTCTTTTTTCGTGATTTGCATACTTGTGTTTTATTGCATCAAGATGAAGAAACTGTTGCAATGTTTTTTTTGTGAGATTGAAGATTCAAATGATGCGTTTGTTGTTTAAGTTAAGTTGTTGTTGTGTGTTCGTGCGGTCACATGATCGTGTCTCGCCTCCCTCACGTGTGCAGGCCCGTCACTTCCGTCTCTACGGTCAGGAGGTGGTGGAGCTCGGTCACGGCGTCTCCTTCCTGCTGCTGCTGCCGGCCGCCGACGATGTTTGCTCCGCCCCCGGACAGTCCAACCCCTACACCCCCCTGTCAGGGTTTCTCCACCTCCCGCTGCAGATGTTTGAGCTCGGTAACAGCACACACACACACACACACACACACACACACACACACACACACACACATTATTATTATTATTATATGACTTAAAGGTTGTTACTTTTGACAGTTTTGTCCAGTAAAAACTTTAAATCTCCAGATGTGTTGATGCTGAGTGTTTGTGCCGCTGCAGATCAGTGACGGCCTGAGGGCCAAATCTGGCCCCTGATCGGGCCCCTGGTGGCCCCCCAACCATTTTCTTATTCACAATAACTATACAGTGATTCACGCTGTGAATTGTTTTTGTCCTTTTAGTCTCGATAAGGTGTCAGAGACATAAAACAGCATCAGAATAGAGCTTGTTGATCAAAAAAAGTGCCAGTCAAGACACTTATGTCCTAAAATCCTAAGAATGTCCTGATATCCTAAAAAGTCCTTAAAATCCAAATAATGTCTTAAATCCTTGGTATGTGCTGAAATCCTAGAAATGTCCTAAAATCCTTGAAATGTCCTAAAATGTACAAAAATCTGAGAAACATCCTGAAATCTTAGAAATGTCAGAAAATCTTACAATCGTCTCAAAAACCTAGAAATGTCCCAAAGTTCTAGAAATGTCCTAAAACTTAAAAATGTCCTAAAATCCTAGAAACATGTACAGAGCTACAGCGACTGGCCCCTGGCCTCGTGTCATTTTTCAAAAGTGGCCCCCAAGAAAAGCCTGCAGGAAATATAACAGCATATAAAGGAGTTAAATCTACAGCATTAATGCAGCTTCACGCAGGACGTCTGCACCGACTCAGTGTGTGGAGGTGGACAGACTGAGCTGTGTTACACACACTCACACACACACACACACACACACACACACACACACACACACACACACACACACACACCCCTCCGTCTGCAGGGAGAAGCACTAAATCAGCCTGCAGGCTCCAGTAGGACGGCCTCTCTGCAGACCCCCCCCACACACACACACAAACACACACACACACACACACACACACAAGAATGTGTCAATAACACCCATACACACACTGCACAATACTCTCTCTTTGTACACACCCTGACCTGCTCACCAGCTGCCGTCGCTGAAGGAAACTGCTCAACAGATTTCTGTCACTTTTTACCAAATTTCACCAAAAAGACGCCCAGATTTTCACTGATGATCATCCAGATTTTCACTGATGATCATCCAGATTTTCACTGATGATCATCCAGATTTTCACTGATGATCATCCAGATTTTCACTGATGATCATCCAGATTTTCACTGATGATCATCCAGATTTTTGGTCTTCTCACATCCAGAAGCTGTTGTTTCCTGCTGCAGGAAGATCACACAGATTTCAGTGAGCGAGATGTTCTCGTGGCAGAAAATGAGGAGAAACGTGTTAATAAGCTGATGATTATGAGCCAGAGTTCATTGAAGTTATCCTCAAATATTGTTCAAATGCAGAATGATTTATATTTTATGTTATATTTTTAACGTCGCATTTTTTCTTTCATTTTTGTGGATTGTTTTTTCAAAATTTTTCTAATTCATTTTTTGCAGATATTACATAGAAAAACAACAACTGTGAGTTACGTTAGAGCAGCTTTCATGAGAGAAAAAAATCCCAAAAACCTTCCCACATCCACCCTCCCCCCACTTCCCTTATCAGTTGTTACCACATAATACGAACAAACAATAAACAGATAACAGGGTAACAGAAAAAGATGGAATGAACAAATTTAAAATAAAAAAACATAATTAAATAAATAAGTAAAAAGGTAAAAAAAAAAAAAGATTTAAAAAAGGGGGGTGTATTTTGGATGTGATAACATTAAAATTGAATGTTAACAAGTGATTTATGTTTTATTTTAAATTCTGCAGTCAGAAGAAAAAGCGTCGTCATCTCTTCTTCCTCCGCAGCACATTAATCTCTCTGTTTTTATTTCTTTATTTTTATTTTTTCATGCTTTCTTCAGTGCACTTCTGCACCTACAAAGAGAAGTTCATCAGTCTGTACTGCCGTCTGTCCTCCGTCCTGGACCTGGACGCCCTCATTACCCAGCAGGCACTGCGAGAAGCCATCACTGACAGCGAGGTGGCCACAGCCAAGCAGAGGCACCAGCTCGTCCTGGACTACATCCAGGTGAGAAACAGAATCTCACTTTGTGTTTCTGTTCCTGAAACCTTCATTTACGGATCCAAACTCTCCAAATTCAGCTTCAGAGGGCTCATTTTACCCAGAATGCTTTGGGAGGATCCCAGCATGCTACAGCCAAACCTCTAAGTTTGCTGAAAGAGACAAAGCAGCGACCTCCTATGACACATAATGTACGCAGCTGGGTTTCATATTAACCCTTTAGGGCTCCGCTTTAATATCACACACACTCGTCAGGCGTTAAAAAATATTATACATTAATATGATTTTCATTGTTGTTTTTTTAACCAACCTTAGTCCTAATCATTAATATCAAACATTAAATAATTTTCAGAATTTTAACCCTTTAAATACCATTATGTTTTTAGATTAAAAAAAACATGGCAGTCGATTACATACTAAAAAAAAACAAACTTATTTTATTATATTCCATTTCTGCCAGTATAAAACATCTGAATCCGTCCTTTGTGGTGCATTTTTTTCTAAAATTTTTAATAAACAGCTTCGAGCCCCCCCTCGACCTCCCTGTTTTGCAAAATAGTCGACAACAATTTTGCAAAACTTTGCAGCTAGTAAAAATGTGTAGCAGTGAATCTTTTATTAACGCTTTGAAACTTGAGCAAATTTGCTTGATTTCTTTCACAAAAACATAAAAGAAGTCAATGAGAAACTTGATGAGAAATGACCCAAATATTTGCAAAAGTTTAAAAAACAACAAAAAAAAACCCACTAAATGACATGAAAAAGTGCCATTTCCATTTTTTCTGTCACCCAGTTTTAATTATATAATTCCAATAATTTTATAGAATTATTTTATTTGACATTATCATATAATTTTCTGGACTTATTTCTTTTTAAACTAATTTTCAGCTAATTTTATTTTAAGGACTTTTATGCTAATTTGTTGATTGCCTTTTTTTGTTTTGTTTTGTTTTTTTGACAGAAATCAAACAAGTTTGCCGAAAGTTTCGTAAGTTTAATGCTTGTGAAAGGCGCCAAACTGCAGTACGAGAAAACTGATGGTGATCCAGGTTTTAAAGGGTTAAAGTGGTTAGTGTCTGCTGCTGTTTGTGCTTCATCATCAGCTGCATCAGATGGAAAACGTTTGTTAGCCGGCTCATGAAAACATGTCACGCTAAGTTGATGATGCAACAGTTGGTGGGAAAAACTCCTTAAACGAGGCTTCGACTGTTTCAAGTGTTCACGCGTCCGATGAAAACACGTCTGCAGCTGACCTGGAATCAGTCTCATCCAGTCTGGTTGCTCTCAGCAGTCGGTCCTCGTGGTTTTCGGCTACTGTACAGATCCATGAAGTCACCGCCCGGACATCCACCCTTAAAACGACGGCAAGCTCAAAGACAAAACGTTCCATAAATCTCATTTTCAATATAATTTTATTTCATATTCAAGAAAAATAACATTAAAAACTGAAGTCGGCGTGACAACAAATGAGTGTGTAATCCAATTAGAGACGTTTATTGGTGCAGTTAAAGCGTAAGTGCTGCGAGTATCAGCTGTTAAACAGCTTGTTTTTCTACGAGGAGTCCAGAAGCTGCTCCGTCACACGTCCACAAGTATGAAAGTAAATCTGTCTGGAGGTTTCTCTGTGAAGAGCTCACCGCCGCCGTTAATGGACACCGACCACAAAACCACAAGGGTGCTCTCCTCCGAGTGTGTGTGTGTGTGTGTGTGTGTGTGTGTGTGTGTGTGTGTGTGTGTGTAACCATCTGTCTCGCTCTCTGTCTGCGATTTTAAAGCTCGGAAAAAAGTGGCCCCCCGACCACAAATTGCTCAGAGAGAGAGGGAATGTCAGGGGAAAAAATAATACCAATCAGAGCACGTGGAGGTGTGTGTGTGCGTGTGTGCGTGTGTGTGTGTGTGCGTGCGTGCGTGCGTGCATGTGTCATGAAAGACAGTGAAAAAATGTTGATGTGAAGGACAGAGTGAGAAAAGGGCCAACACAAATGTTAGGATTTCTATACTTGTGAGGACACTCATCATCACGATACGTTTTTCGAGTCCCAAACCCCGAAATTTACCGAACGCCACACCACGTCCTTAACCTCAAACAGCCCTCTGAAGGAGTGAAGGACAGACAAAATGTCATCCTTATTTAACACATTTTTTTTTGTACAAAACTGTCTTACTTTACAAAATATCCTCAGTCCACAAGGCCTCTCAAAATAATTCTCGCTCTCCGAAAAATGTCCTTACTTTTCAAACCGGCCTTGTTTTCAAAATGTCTTCAAACTCTTGGTTAAAGACTCAAACGCCCTCATTTAAAAAATATTTTCGTTTCACAAAAATGTCCTCGCTTTTGAAAGATGACCTGAACTTCTGAAAATGTTCTAACTTACAAAAACTCTCCAAAATGTTTTCACTTTCTTCGTGAAAATGTAAATGTCCTCTCTTTACAAATGTCTTTTCAAATATGTCCTCACTTTATAAAACATTCACACTTTCCAAAAATATCCAAGCTTTCCAAAAATGTCCTCGCTTTATGAAAATGTCCTTTACAAAAATATCCACACTGTATAAAAACGTCCCCACTAAACATTTTCTCACAAAAACATCTTTAATTTATAAAAATGTCCTCACTTTACAGAAATATCCACACAATATGAAAGATGTCCTGGACTTCTGAAAATGTCCACAGAATATTCACCTTGTATAAAAGTGTCCTCACTGTACAAAAATCATTCCCACTTACAAAACTGATGTCATTTTCCAAAATGTCCTCATTGTTTTGGTAAAGAATTTACAGGTCCTTTCTCTACGAAAATGTCCTCACTTCACAAGTACGTCCTCACATTATGCAAACACCCTTGCTTTCCAAAAATGTCCATCATTTCCACATATGTCCACACTATGTGAGTCCTCACTTGATGAAACTGACCTCTATAAAAATGTCCACCCTGTACGAAAACGTGCACACTTTACAAAACCAACCCAACTTTTAAAAATTGTCCTCACTTTACAAAAATGTCTTTACTTTACAAACATGTTCTCACTTAAAACACGTCCTCTCTTTACAAAAATGTCTTCACTTAAAAACAATGTCCTCATTTCGCACATATGTCCACACTATTAACAAAATTGTCCTCACTTTCAATTAGTCTTCACTGTACAAAAATGTCCACACTATATAAAAATGTCCTCACTCTATGAAAAAGTCTTCACATAAAAATGTCTTAACTTTACAAAAATGTCCCTTACTTCATGGAAATATCTTGCCTTTGTTAAAAAAAACAAACCTTTCAAAAATGTTCCCACTTTTCAGAAATGCCCCCACTTTACAATAATGTCCCCACTTTACATTAATGACATCACCTTATGAAGACATCCTTACTTTACTGAGAAGTCCTCACTTTACCAGATGTCCCCCCTTTACAACAATGTCCCCATTTTATAACAGTGTCCCCACTTTACATAAATGTCCTCACTTTATAAAGACATTCTCACTTTACCAGATGTCCCCACATTACATAAAATGTCTTTATTTTACAGTCATGTTCTCCCAAATGTCCCTTTTATTTCCATAGACGTCTGTCCTCGCTTTTCAAAAATGTCCACGCTTTTTAGAGGTATTTTAACTTTTTCTCAAGCTCAAACTGGTCCTCACAAAGATAGAAACAAAAGAACACAAACACACACAGCAGTGTCTCAGCATGTCCAATCTGGGAGGTCCTGACCGTGTGTGTGTGTGTGTGTGTGTGTGTGTGTGTGTGTGCATGCGTCCTGCAGTGAAAGTGGGTTAGTGTGAAGATGACGTGATGCCGTCGTCTAATTGGACAGTTTGTTTAGACTCACCACATGTTGATGGAGGAAACTTTCAGACGTCTGTCTGTAGAAACGTCTGCACACATGTGGCTTCGTCTTCTTCTTCACGGCTTTTTATTTCGGCTCCACATCGCGGCTAAAAACACCAACAAACTTAAGAAGAAGAGAAGCAGTTTGTAATCATGAAGTGAACTGAGGAGAGACGATTTATGTCACTTTAATTAGATTTCTAGTTATTTGTGTCTTTATATTCATCAATCACGCAGTTAAATGTTGTTTTCTGTCGACTTTTGTGTTTTAGCTCCTTTCATATATAAAGTGCAGTTATAATTACTTCACAGGTGACCAAAAAACTCAAATAAAATCTAAAAAAAAAAACCCAGCAGAAATTGAAGACGAATGCGCAACAATAATAAAAATATGGAGATGTAAGGTCATCTAGTCTTTAAATCAAACTAATTTATGTAATGAAAGCCGTTTCAGTCAAGAATGTGACATAAAACTGGAAGAGAGATTGATTACTTTAAATAATAAATCAATCATGAAGGAATTATCAGGTATCAATAAAGGAATATGACTTTCTGCAGCTTTAATTATCGAAATTAAAATGATAGTTCACCCAAAAATGAAAATTGAGTCATTATCTAGCCATGCTGATGGAAAGGCGTTACACTCATTTCCCGAATAACTGAAGCAAAAGGCGACCAGGATTCAGACGTTAATAACATCCGTAATAAAATCACAAAATGTCCATGCTGGCGCGGGCTGTTGGACATGTACACGCGTGACTGGCATTTTAAGGGTTAAAATTCTGAAAATGAATCAGTATTTGATAATTATGATTAATGTTGATGTTGGTTAAAAATAAACTCAATGAAAGTACAAAAACATCATATTATTGTATAAAAAAATTTTGAAGCTTGATTTTGAAAAGCGAATTTTGTGTGCAGAGCGATATGATTGTGTGTAATATTAGAGTGGGCCCGAAAGGGTTAATTAACGGTGCAGAGAAAAGGACCGAGTATTGTCCGAAAGCGTTTTTTTTAATGTTGCTATCGAGCTCGCTGTGCAGTCCTCTACATAAAACTCTATATATAGTGAGCAGGGAGGAGTGAGTGATTTTGGACGTGA
Source organism: Plectropomus leopardus (assembly GCF_026936395.1). Taxonomy (NCBI): domain Eukaryota; kingdom Metazoa; phylum Chordata; class Actinopteri; order Perciformes; family Serranidae; genus Plectropomus; species Plectropomus leopardus. The sequence continues at coordinate 2,000,085 of NC_142194.1, forward strand.
ACCATGATTCCAAAAAAAGTTTGGACGCTGTGTAAAACGGTAAATCAAAAACAGACAGAGGTGATTTGCAAATCTCTTTCTGAGCTGCGTCCAGTTGAATTCAGCTCAAATACAAGATATTAAGCATTCAAACTGATAAACTTTACTGCTTTCTGTAAATGTGTACGCTAGATAACCTGTAAATGAAGTACTTTCTGAAGAGGACCTGGTGTCAAGGACGAGAGTTTGTCTTTGTCTCCGCGCTGGCATCACGCAGCAAGAACACTATTGGGAACTGATGCAGTATTCACACACACACACACACACACACACACACACACACACACACGGCGAGGTTTGTGGGAAGTGACGCTGAGCAGAGGGAGCTGCTGGAGCTGCAGTTCGTCCTTGGAAACGTCTGCGTATCTCACTTTGTCTTAAATCATGAAGCTGTGAAGCTGCTGTCAGAGTCTGATCAGCTGCAGATGGAAAGTTCCTCAAATCCTCTTCTCAGCGCTGCAGTGCGGAGCTGCACACGGCGCTCAGCTTTCCTCCGAAACCGGGTCATATTAGGCAGGTTTCTATAACAGATTTCTGCAAAATTTGATATTTTCAAAACACTTACGAGCTGACTGTGTTTCCACTGAGTGATGTTCCGCGACTTTTCCTCTGGTGATAACATCCCAGTAACCATGGCGATGGATGTTCGAAACATTAGCAGCTTTATTTCTATTGCAGCCTCCAAACTATCCGTCATTATTTCCAATCCGAGGACGCGTAGGCGTGTTATGGAGCCACGATGGAAAGGCGAGCCTCTTATTCGTGGGAGCGGCCACGTATGAGGGATTTCTGGGAGATGTAGTCCACGATCTCACAGAGGAATTGTGGATTCAAAAGTTTCTCAGAGTTATGTGATGCAATAACAGCTCCTGTAGCTCCTGCTGCATCATGAGGGAGCCAGTTCCTGTGACCTCACAGCGTCATATGACCTCACAGCTTCATGTGACCTCACAGCGTCATGTGACCTCACAGCATCATGTGACCTTTAATAGATAAAAATTTGTTTCCATCGTAGTTTTGTGAAATATGTTTTTTTCAAATCACCTGAAATACCACCTCATGTGAGCACAAAAACGATTTTTTGCGATAAATAGGATTTTTTTAAAAACTGACGTGTTTCCACTCGTCTTATTCTATATTTGTAGTTTCAATCTGCAGAATTTGAGGGTTAATGGAAACCCGCCTGACCAATACAGAAAATCAATAAACGTATCCTTAAAGTTAATTTAACGTTATGTCTGTAGACAGTTAACAAAGTGAAAGTGTTTGTTGTTGTTGGTAAACAAAGAGAGCTGAGAGCTGCAGCCTCCTCTGTGGGACGAGCAGGAATCCCCTCCATGTTTTTCTCTCTCGCTCCGCCGGCGAAACCCCGGCATTCTTTCCAGCCGAGTCATCGCTGCTGTCAGTCTCCCCGCAGTGTGTGCGTGTGCGTGTGTGTGTGTGTGTGTGTGTGTGCGTGCGTGTGTGTGTCTGCTTTCTGTCAGTCGGCTAATTGCTGCTTAACATTGTGTCACGCTTCATTCTCTTCAAAAGCAAACACACACGTTTTCAGCTCGCTCGCTTTCACTCAGTGTACGTTTAACTCTCATTTAATCCTCCAGAAACCACAGACGTTACACAAAAGATGCGTTCACCTTCGAAATGAAATATTTATAATATTACAAGGCGCGTTTAAAGGCGCCGTATGTTACTCTGGAGAAGAGAGTCGACTGTTGAGTCTCATTCCCAGGACGTCAAATGGTTGGTGGCTGAGCTAAAAAACAAAAAAATAGATAAAAATAAAAAGGAAACAAACTTGTAGAGAATGACACAACCTAGATACAAAAACAAAATAAGATTAAATATTGTAAAATAAAATAATCTGTTGCAAAAGTTAGCATCAGCATGATCACAGTTAACCCTTTATAACCTGGAGCGACAACAGTTTTGTTGTGCTGCATTCAGACGCCTTTTACAAGCATCGAAATCTGTGGAACCTGAGAAAATTGTTTTAATGTCTGTTGAAAACATGAGAAAAAGGCAATAAACAGTTTGGCAAAAAATGTTCCACATATTGCGAGAAAAAATAAGGAAAATTTGACAAGAAAACTTGAAAACAAGCTGTAGAGAGTGTATTAGATATTTTAAAAAAAAACGAAAAAAATGTCGAAAAAATTTTTAGAATTCTTCTAATTACATATTTAAAGTTATGTTGCAAAATATATGTATATAATGTCATTTTCTTGTCTCTTTTTTGTTTTTTTATTATCATTTTTTGTCTTTTTATTTTCAGGTAATTTTCCTGTAACTTTTTACTTATCTCTTGCTCATTTTTGAGCCATTTTTTGTTGAATGGCTCATTACCTTCCTCCCGTGTTTTTGGAAGAAATCGAGCTCATTCACACGTTTCAAAGAGTTAAACGTAGACTGTAAATTCTTAAGCTAGCAGCCAGGGTTAAGGTTAGCTCCACCCTCTCATCCAAATATGGTCACTTCTGTTTCCAAAAACCCAGGATGGTGACGGCCAAAATGCCAAACTCAAACAGGAGTCCACAGACCAACAGATGACATCACGGTCTGTGAGCCAAATTCACGTTTTCTAAAACTGGCGTTAATCTCGTTTCTTTCTCTCCTCCGACAGCAACTGGACGAGATGCGTCGCGACCTCCGCTGGATCACCGACGCCCTGCAGTACGCTCGCTACAAGCAGCCTCGCGGCGGAGTTCCCATCACCTGCCTGGTGGACGCCAACGCTCCGGAGAGCGACCCCGGCCAGCAGAAGACCGACTCCACCTCCTCCAACATGGACTACCTGCCCACACCTTCACCCTCACCTGAGCTCCGCAGGAGGAAAGCCATCAGCGGTGAGTCGACGCTCTGCAGCTCTGAAACTTCTGTGCTATTAATCATTTTACTCGGGAATTAAAAACTTCTGAGAACACTCAGCTGTTTAAAATCTAAGTTGTTCACTTTTTTAAAAGATTGTTCAACACTTCTGCCCTCGCTGTGTTTTGGCGTGAGAGTTTCCTCGGTGTCACGAGAGCGTGAGACGGAGCCCAAAAGCGTGAGACGCGCGGCAGACGTGTGGGAGCTGGCAGCCCCGGTGGGGAAAGGGTTAACAGAGTTTCTAAGTAACCGAAAAACCCAACATGGGCAAGATTATGTCGGTTTTGATTTCAATTTTTCTATTAGTTGCCCGGCACTACTCTTTAAAAAAATACTGTTCTCATTCTTACATTTCATAGCTTGGCCACGGGTCCAGACAGGACCACGTTTTGTTAGAAAACCTCGCCGGAGCGAGAACGTTTGTAAAACTGCTCCAGTCGGACCACGCTGTCGGACATGTCCGCGCACTGCAGCGCGCTGTCGGACATGTCCGCGCACTGCAGCGCGCTGTCGGACATGTCCGTGCTGTCGGACATGTCCGCGCTGTCGGACATGTCCGCGCACTGCAGCGCGCTGTCGGACATGTCCGTGCTGTCGGACATGTCCGCGCTGTCGGACATACATGTCCGCGCTGTCGGACATGTCCGCGCACTGCAGCGCGCTGTCGGACATGTCCGCGCTGTCGGACATGTCTGCGCACTGCAGCGTGCTGTCGGACATGTCCGTGCTGTCGGACATGTCTGCGCACTGCAGCGCGCTGTCGGACATGTCCGTGCTGTCGGACATGTCCGACAGCACGGACATGTCCAGCGTGATAAATAAAATAATTCATTCTTTGTGTTTTTGATTTTTTCATCTGAAAACATAGTGGTACCGTGACAAAAACCTGACATTTAAATCATTAAAATTCTTAACGTGAATGAATATTTGATATTGGTGATTAGGGCGGATGTTGGTTAAAATGGTTGGTTGATCCTGTCAGATTCTCTGCTTGGCTCCGATGAAGACGGGTCCTCGGAGGTTTTCCTGCCGACAGACAGCGACTACGACTCCAGCGACGCCCTGAGCCCCCGCGAGCTGGACCTGCTGTATTCTCCACCGCAGGATCTATCCCAGCAGGCCTTGCACTCGCTGGGCGGCAGCGCCCCCGACGTGCTCCAGATCCACGAGCTCAGGTGAGGAGATGGTTTGTAAATGAATCTTTTTATCAGATAAATGTTTCTGATTCACTTTAATGGTCGATTAAACCCTTTAGACGTGGTGAAGATTTTATTTTATTATTATTAATTTTTTTGTATCGTTTTTGTTCAAACTTTGGCCTGATTAAATATGTCTTATTATACTTAAAAATAAAAATTAAAGGGTATTAAATATATGCAGTCATCTTTTTAAAAATAAAAAGTGAAAATGATCCATTATTCTTAAAAAAGGCAAATTAAATGCTATTAAATATGTCTCACTACCTTTAAAAAATAAAATTAAATGTTATCAAATAGGGCTGATTGCCTCCAAAAAATTAAATGCAATTATATGTTTTGTTATCCTCAAAAATGTTATGTTTTTAAGTATGTCTTATTATCCTTAAAAAAATGAAAATTACATACTATTTAATTTCTTATCCTTGAAAAATGAGCATTAAATGTTATTAAAAATGTCTTCTCCTTAAAATAGATATCTCCTTTAAAAATTCAAATTAAATGCTATTAAATTCTTGTATTATCTTTAAAAAGTACAAATTAAAATGGCCGGTATTAAAAGTTTCGATCCATGGAAATGGGAGACAGTGAGAAAGTCTCATGCAATCTCTGCATATTGTTCATCTGTAAAAAAAAATAAAAATAAAAATCAATATTTAAATCAATAATTAAATCAAACTTGTGCTTTTGCATAATTTGCAGTTTTAAGTAAATAAAAACTTAGTACAGACAGGAAGTGGAGCCTCGTCCGATCACAGGGTACGATCTGGTCTGACGGATCGGGTTTTCCTCTCGTCTCTCAGGTACAGCGTCTGCCCCCCCGCAGACCTCCCCCTCTCGCCGGCGGTGAAGGATCCGAAATCCTCCTCCCCCCTCCTCCCCCACTCCCCCTCTCTATCCAAAGACTTCCCGCTCTCTCCCTCTGCTCTGCCTCGCTCCCCCTCCCTCTCCAGGACCCTCCCCACCTCCCCGTCCCTCCCCTGTCCCCCAGATTCTCCAAAGACCTCCCCCTGTCCCCGGTGCTGTCCGACACCACCAAGACTCTGGAGGGCCTCTCGCTGTCCAGGAGTCACCAGGAAGGCATCGTTGCCCCCCTCAGGGCCCTCGCCAACCCCCCCGCCAAACGCAAACTGCTCTCCAGGAGCCACCGGGGCCAGTACTTCAGCGGGCCCCAGCGCTGGCTCCGGGGCCACAGCGGGGAGAGCCACACGGGATCTTTATCTGAGGGCGTCTACACCAAGCAGCTGGACCCGGACCTGCCTCCGCCGGGGGACACCACCTACGTGAGCCACGCCTCCTGCGTCCTGGAGAGCCGCAAGGGCCGACACCGGGAGCCGCGGCCCCACGTGCGCAGGATCTTTGTGGAGCCGTGCAAGGAGCTGTCGCCGGGCCACGAGAGGAGGGGCTGGGAGGAGGAGGAGGAGGAGAAGGAGGAGGAGGTGAAGGCCGCGGGCGTGTCGGTGGTGGTGGAGGGGGAGGAGCAGGAGGGAGGCGCCACACAGGACGTGGACTCAGACGACCAAACGAACGCACAGGTGTCAGAGATCCTGAGCAGCACGCTGTAGAGACGCACCGCCGCCGGAGGCAGCAGGTCGGTTCACCGCAGACGCTTTTTAAAGTTTCGATGTTCACCGAACAGCAGAGCTCACGAACATCTCTAATTTCATTTAAATTATTCAGTTTAGTGAATTAGGATCATTAGTACTATTGCTACATTTAATCCGTAGCCCTAAAACAGGCACCATAATCAATCAATCAATCAATCAATCAATCAATCAATCAATCAATCAATTAATCAATCAATCCTTATTCCAGACTAAAAAAAAGACAAAACATCACGTACAATAAACAGTGTAAAATCATGTCATAAAAATAAATAAAACAATATATAAAAATGTCTGACAAAGAGACGACTTACACCAGCGTCTTTCGCTGTGAGCTGCTGTTGTTTCACTCTCAGAGCCGTTCAGCCGGCAGATAAATTTATACACGAGCTTCCTGAAAACAGCTCGGAGGGTTTTAACTCCTGCAGCCACAAACATTTCACTGACACGAAACCGCCACGGTCTGCAAACCAAGTCAGCTGTTAGCTGCCTCTCCGAGTTAGCACAACCACGGCTGTTGAAGCCAATTTTTGCGAGTTGCAAAATGCTAAAAAAAAAACTCCAGCATGCGTATACGCACGCGAAATGTGACGCAAAAATTTTGAACATGTTTGGTGTCTCGCAGAATCAGAATCTGCCGACAGCAGCAGTTTGAGTCGCTTTAGTCGATCACATTACAGCTGATAAATTATAAATAATTTGACTGTGTTTCCTCTATCTTTGCTGAGCAACAGTTTTGTGTGAAAGGACATAAAAGCCGCTGAGTTTTACGGTCTGCGGATGGAGGTGTCCGCATATTTTTGGCCATATAGTGCACTTTCTGTGAAACAGACCAAAAGAAAAACTATGAAAATTACCATCAAATTGTTAATTAAAACATATAACGAGCTAAAAGCCTGATGGATGAGAGCAGCTGCTGCAGAGGAGAGTGACAGCAAGTTTTAAAGTTTTACTTTTTTACCGCGTCTGACGTTCTGCTGCTCCGTCTGTGCCCAGAGTACGCTCTGCGCTCCGAGACTGTGGAGCAACGAATAACCAAGCAGTATACGTATGTATTTATTCTAGTATTGCTCCTGATGAGGCGTCCAGGGAGGGTTTTCCTCTGCAGTTTTTAGCATTTTCAGTGTCTTCATAACTGTGGGCTTTTAATTTTAATTTTAACTATTGAAACTTTGATGGAGGAACATCAGTGATATCATCACTCTCTCTCTCTCTCTGTCTGTCTGTCTCTCGACCACAGCGCTGACTGGCCGACGAGCCGCCCCCCCCTTCAGACCTCCGTAGATTGTAAACGAAACTAAAAAAAGTTGCTGGTTCAACTCTGCCAAGCCTCAGAAACCATGGCATCGACTGTTACAAAGAAAATAATCAATGCAACGAGAAACCGAGCACTGCTTCTCCTTCTCCTCCGAACAGGAACTTTGCACACTTTGACTCAACCAAACACAAAAAGCTGGTTCCGTTGATTGTTTTTTTTCCCCAGTTTGGTTAAAATCTCTCAAACTCTCGATTGGAAAAGATGATGCGGTGGCCGCCGTCAGAGCGTGGATTCTCCTCTACTTGAAGCGAATGTACGGTTTGGTCTGTTTGTGTGGTTGAATCCCGTCTTTGTTCCTCTGAGCTGCTCCCGACGGTTTTAACGCGGTCCGATGAAGTCAGTGTGGTCCGTTTAAAGAAATTTACGAAACAGAGACCACTACAGAAACCTTAAAGTATTTTTTTAGTCTCTGATGAACGATATTTTACCTGAGACGCTGATAGTCAGAGCTGTATTTTGTCGGCATGAAGTAGTTTGTTGCTGTCGTTCGTTTTGGTTTGGACTAAAGCTCTGTGTCCGGTTTGTGCCTCCTCCTGGTTCAGCATGACGACGTCAGGTTTGGGGGGGTCAGGATACGGTTTGGTTAAAAAACAGTCTGCACTTTGCCCCTCGGACTCTGACTCTGTGTTTGTTGCTTTCTGTCGTGTTTCCTTCGAGGCTGCTGGTGTGTTTTTATGTTCCACGTGCACCAAAAACTGCAATTTCAGACATGAAACTCCTGATTCTGCACAGCCTTTTAAAAAGTGCGTTTTTAATGTTTGCACATGAAGGAATAAAAGCTAATTGAATGATATTTGATGCAGTTGGGCATTAACTGTGGCAGCTTCTATTACTGATGACTGTATGAAGTATTCATTTGCAGGTTGTGTTTGAATGTGTAGCTCAGATACTTAAGTTACAAGCAGACATGCAGTAATTATACTGACACTACAACCCCTGTACTGCAGTAATCCTTTGTTACTACTGCAGCCTCTTTATTGTAGTTGGATATAAATGCGCTTATTTGCTTTCCTTAAAGAGAGTTAAATGAAAAAAAAATATATATATATATATATATATATATATATATATATATATATATATATATATATATATATATATATATATTATAATTTCCCTACGTTCACTTTGAAGCTATAGGCAGGAGGTGATTAGCTTAGCTTAGCATAAGCAGTGATACTCAACTTATGGCCTGCGGTCCAAATCCGGCCCTAACCTTTTTCTAATTCACAATAAAAATAAATTGATTAGCACTAGGAATTGTTTTTGTACTTTGTATATCTACAGGGTGTCAGAGGGCATAAAACAGCATCAAAATAAAGCATGCTGATTAAAAAAAGAGCCAATGGAGGATCCCCGACACCCCCGACCCCCCCGACAGAGGTCCTAGATAAGACCCAAAAAAATACCAGAAATGTCCTAAAATCCCTAGCAACATCTTAAAACCAAGAAACATCCTAAAATCCAAGAAACATCCTAAAATCCAAGAAATGTCCTAAAATCCAAGAAATGTCCTAAAATCCAAGATATGCTTAAAATGCTTGAAATTTCCCAAAATCTTAGCAATGTCCTAAAATCCCAGAAATCCTAAAGTCCTAAAAATGTCCTTAAAGCCTAGAAACACGTCTGTGGCTGCTGTGACCGGCCCCTGGCCCCGAAGCAAAGCGAGACAAGTATCCTTGTTGCAAACAGCTCGCTGAAGTCGGAAGTTTAAAATGTTTTATCTTGTTTGTTTAATACGAAGAGAAATGTGATTTTAGGGGAGTTACTGCCTCCAGCCTTTATGCTAAGCTAAGCTAACCTCCATACAGTCTGTACTGAACGCAGAGACTCTAAAATCTTCACATCTCACTCAGAAAGAAAGAAAATAAGCGTGTTTCCGAAATGTTAAACTATTTCTTTAACATTATCAAAATTGTTTGTTTACTAAGTCATTTTTGAGATCTCAGAAAGAATCGCTCAGGTGACTCAGATTGTTATTAAAAGAGTCTGACGTCTTTACAGAAAGGCTGTATCTGAGTGTAATCAGTGAATTTGCAGCTCAGCTCCTACAATAAGTCTAAAATACACTGTGCAAACTAAATAGTTACATTCAGACTGTTCAGGTCCAAAAATGCTCCATTGAAACCCATTCAAACTGACATTTTTGATCCCACAGCCATCAGAGCAGAAAAACAGGACTTGTATTATTTCTGGGTGTCATTCTGGGCTTTTGACTCTGAATTTGTCATTTTGACTATTTTCCACCTGATGAGGTCATTTTGACCATATTTGGCAGATGGAGGAAATACATGCTATTTCCACTAGGTGACCTGTCACAGTCAGTGTAGCTGCTGATCACTGACATATCCCAGACTGTCAGCAGCTACACTCACACACTGACATATCCCAGACTGTCAGCAGCTACACTCACACACTGACATATCCCAGACTGTCAGCAGCTACACTCACACACTGACATATCCCAGACTGTCAGCAGCTACACTCACACACTGACATATCCCAGACTGTCAGCAGCTACACTCACACACTGACATATCCCAGACTGTCATCAGCTACACTCACACACTGACATATCCCAGACTGTCATCAGCTACACTCACACACTGACATATCCCAGACTGTCAGCAGCTACACTCACACACTGACATATCCCAGACTGTCAGCAGCTACACTCACACACTGACATATCCCAGACTGTCAGCAGCTACACTCACTCACTGACATATCCCAGACTGTCAGCAGCTACACTCACTCACTGACAGATATATAGCAAAAAGAAAATCTGCTTTTCATGTAGTATTTTTTTTTTTGTCATCCAAAAGCATAGAGTCATCATGACAAAAACCTGACATTTAAAGGGTTAAAATTCTGAAAAATGATTAATTGGTGAT
>NC_142194.1:2252500-2265000 GCF_026936395.1 Plectropomus leopardus
TTGGTTTTATTTTGTTTTGGACCAAAAGTTGTCCTTTCCCCAGACTCGTTTGTCTTCAGAAGGCGTTTTACTTTGACGTGTTTTGGTTGTTGAGGTTCCTGACTGTCTTGTCATGATCTTAAGGTTTTGTTTCTTTAATGTTTTTTTACTTTAACGGTTGTTTTTATGCCTCGGAGCTGACAACAGCTGTGGCTTTTCCTTTAAATTTGGCACAAACATCCACTTGGTGGTCACTGTCACTGTGAACTGAACACAGTTCTGTGGTCAGATACTCTAACTCTGACAAAGTTTCATCCAAATGTCCAACAGGATAAACTGATGAAGACTTGATGGAGTTTTGGGGTTTTTTAAACATCTGTCATGACGACTGTGATGATGACTCTGGGTTTCAGACTCGGACGTTTCTCAGTCCGGAGGGCTTTTAGTTGAAAGCCTGTACCAGCCTTAAACGTCTCTTAATCCTTTTGTCTAAAAGTTCGTCAGACTCATTTGGTGTTTTGATAAACTTGTGATCATGTTTGGCTAATTTCTTTTTCAACAAAATGTGGATCTAGTCAGAATAATCCTGTTTCAGTGAGTCTGGACTAATTTTTCTGACGGTTTTTGACTCTTATTGATTGTTGAATTGTGTTGAAGCTGCAGACGAGCGGCCGGTCTCAACCTTAAACGGCCAATTCTGTTTCGCAGCTGCAAATGAACATTTAAAAAAGTCCTGAATAAAAGCTTCAACACAGAAAAAAACTGTTGTGTGAAGAAATCAAACATCAGAACAGAAGATGTGAAGGAAACTTCTTTTACATTAGATTTCTTTGGTTACGCTTTAATTTCTGGGTGTTTTCATTTTTTAGATTACCTTGAAACAAGGTCACATCCCACTGATGGTTTTTCAGCACATTAATCCTGTCGGTCTTCTTTAAAAAGCTTTTTGAAAATGGAGAAAAAAGGTCAGGTTGAGAAGTGAATTAATTTAGAAATGTTCAGCGTAACCGTGTCTTTCATAGAAACCAGACCGTGCTCATTGATCGGCTGTTTTTCTCCATTTTCATCAGCAGCTGTTTTTATGGTCTCTAAAATACAATTGTGAATGTAAGCGACCTGGAAACCTTTTCTTTCAAATGAGAGGCTTTAAATATGTGCGGAGGCTCTGAGCTTTGTGACATTTTCAGCTGAATCTCAAAAGTGTACAAAGTTGCTGCAGAAGTTTTCCTGCAGCTCCGTCCGACCTTTAGGACGGAGCTCTCTCGGCTGCTGGTCGTCTTCCAGAAAAGAGTTGCGTAACGTGTCAGAGCGCCTGAAGGCTGCTGAACGCTCACCTGAACACAGACGCACTTGCTTCATCGTCTCCTCTGTGACTGAGCGGCCCCGCTTTGAGTTTACATCACATGCATGCCTCCATGGTGAACAAAAAAATCCCAAATCAGCCCAAATTCTCAATGAATACAAATCAAAGGGGTTCACGTTTAAAAACAGCAAAACTATCTCAAAACATCTGTTTACAAACTCACACAGCTGGTGCAGTATAATGCAAGTCTCTTTATCTAATCAGTAATTCACAAGGGAACCGAAATCAAATCCTAGAAACGTCCTGAAATCTTAGAGACGTCCCAAAATCTTAGAAACGTCCCAGAATCCTAGAAATGTCATAAAACCATTGAGAACTCCTAAATCTTAGAAATGGACTAAAATCAGAGAAACATCCTAAAATCCTAGAAATGCTCTTAAATCCAAGAAAAGTTCTAAAGGCCTAAAAACGTTTTAAAACCCTAAAAACGCCCTAAATTCCTTGAAACGTCCTAAAATCCCATCAATGTTCTTAAATCCAAGGAAAGTGCTAAAATCCTAGAAATTTCCTAAAATCATGAAAATAAACTAAAATCCTAGAAATTTTCTCAAATCCTTGAAACATCCTAAAATCCAAGAAAAGTCCTAAAATCCAAGAAAAGTCCTAAAATCCTACAAACATCCTAAAATGCTCAAAATGTCCTAAAATCCTACAAACATCCTAAAATGCTCAAAATGTCCTAAAATCCTCGAAATGTCCTAAAATCCCAGTGACATGCATGGGGCTGCTGTGACTGGTCCCCAAGCTTATTTTCGGGGGATTACAGAGAGCATGCTTTTTATATTGTATTCCATTTCTGCCAATTTAACCCCCTAAATCCTTCACGCTGGAGCTTTAAATCCTCTCTCCTCATGACACTGTACACAAACAGTATTTGTAACGTTTAATAAATGACTCCCTCGATGTCTGACGATGCTCTGGGTGGATTTTGACTCTGCGGGTCAATAATCACATCATGGAGCAGTTTGGTGTTTTGCTGGAGGACGCTCGGTCAGGAGGCGGCGGGGATCGAACCGCTGACCCTGAAGCTCCTCTGGGCTGTATTTACTGTGAGCGCTTTGGTGATATTTATAGCTGTATTTGAGGTTAGTGTGTTACATAAGAAGCCTGTTTGGTAACGTGATCCTCCCACTTAAAACACAGGTTGGCGTGTTTGCAGTCACAGGACGCTTTAAGTTGTGGATTTTCTTCCCATTACTGAGCTGCTGAGGAATCAGACGTGTTCAGATGGAAACTGAGAATAGAAAATCTGGAAGTGTTTTTGAGTTAAAAAGTATCAGAGGTCAACATGTATTTTTTGGTCTTTCTTTGATGTTTTTGTCTCCGAGTTTCTGGACTCGACAACAATCCTCCAGATGGCCCATCCTGCGTGTCGGTGGGTGGCAGCGGGTGGTGTGAACAAACTGATGACATTTATATCTAAGTAAAAGCTGCTGGGTGGATCACACTCACGCTGAATTCAAGAGTGAGTCCTCGCGGTCTGAGAAATACATTTTTTGTAGATTTTGTACCAGAGAAATGTGACCTACTTAACAAATCAATGTTCAAATGAGTGTTTTTGAATGGAGTCTGGTGTGGGCAGGCTGTTTTCAGACAGCTGACGATAGTGTGTGTGTGTGTGTGTGTGTGTGTGTGTGTGTGTGTGTGTGGCCTGATGATGTCGTAATGATGTCATCAGGCTACAAATGTCTAACACACAGTCTGTTACAAACTGGAGGCGCAGCAGGGAGGCTCTGGTGAAAGATCTGCTGCATTATGGGAAATGTAGGATGCAGATTTGGACTGTTCTGATTAAGATCTGTTTCTCACACAAACGAATACTCGGTTACTCAGTTACTCAGTTGGTGGAAGAAATATTTGGACTTTTAGGCGACTTTAGGCGAAGAAGTGTTTCACAGCTGGAAAGATGGTCTTTTCCCAGATTTGGACTGTCTTTGTAGTAGAGAGACGTCGATACTCTTCAACTTGACCAAGAAAACAGAAGTGGAAAAGCCACAAATAGCAGAATGCACTTTGCCAAACCAGACCAATAAATGCTCTCCCTGGTGGGTGACATTTTAATGTATTTTTATGGTGTATCTTTTATGGTTTTGGTATATATTTATTTATTATCGCAACATGACCACTTTTTTATATATTGCTGGATTATAAGTACTGATGCATTAATGAATTCATCACTTTAAAGATGGGGTAGGCAGTTTTATTTTGCGTTATTGGACAAAAACCTTTCTTCAGGAGACTTTCACTGCGTTCACACTGCAAGCCCTCATGGTCACACGGCTGTTAGGTCACATTTCAAAAAAATCTGATCTGTATTTGATTTAGAACCACATATAAAAGTGTCCCAAATCTGATTTCATGGGATTTGTGCTGTTCACACCGACATTAAACTACCACATCTGGGTCACAAAGGGGGGAAAACATCAAATGCCTACTCGGAAAAGCAAACCAAAAAAAAGGAAGACGTACTTGTCAAAATAAGAGTCTAAAGAGATTCTGATGATAAACCAGATAAACGTGTTAATATCAGCAGAGTTTCAGAGGTGGAGAGCAAATGTTGCTGATAGTTTCTTCTAACTGAAGCCAAAGACTCACGACTGCAGCTACATGTTCATCTTTTTATTTTTAACTGTTCTGAAAATTTCGGCCAAAAATAAATTAGTTCAGAGCCCAAAAGTTGGCTCCCAACTGGAACCAATAAATAGCAGGTTTTCTTTGACCTGAAGTGAGGACTGTGACGACATCGTGAAGAGCGAAATATTAAATCACCTCCAGCTGCTCGTTTTCCATCTGATACACGTCTATGTGATTTGATTTCTGAACAGTAAACACTTGTTTACATCCCATAACTGTCAAAATGGGGTATCGAGATGATGAGTTAAGGGTCTCCTCCTCATCAAACAGCCGGCAGTGACGACAGCGAGGGTTAAAAATCAAGATGCAGATGTTTCAAAAGATTTTATTAACGCAAAAAAAAATTAAGAAGAGAAATAAAAAGACAAACAGATTTTAAACTGAGAACAACAGAGCAGATTAATGTTGTGATTATCTGATCGACGAGTGTGTGTGTGTGTGTGTGTGTGTGTGTGTGTGTGTGTGCGTGCGCACAGATGGCGGATAAATATAACGACTTCTGTCACAGGAAGAGGAAGTGATTCCTAAAAACAGATCACGATGAAGATTTGATAGTGTGTGTGTGTGTGTGTGTGTGTGTGTGTGTGTGTGTGTTTTAGGGGGATTGTCGGAGGAAGAAACAGATGCAGCAGTTTTGTCTCATTATGTAACAGACAGAACACACACACACACACACACACACAAACACACACACACACACAGCTCTCTGGTGGATGCGGTTGGCATGGCAACCTGTTGGATGACCATATTTGGGATTTAAAATGTTTCACATGTTGTAAATTTGGATTTGGTTTATAAAGAAAGAAAGGAGGGAATTAAAAATAAAAGAGAAAGAAGGGAGGAAAGGAAGAAAGGAAGGAGAAAGTGAATGTTAGACGACAAATGGACGGAGGACAGCAGGAGGGAAAGAAAAGTCACGCAGAAAATAAAGACGATGCAGAGAAAGAGAGAAAAATACAGAAGGACAAGGAGAAGAGTTTGGTTTGTGCGCGAATATTAAGGCAAACACCGGACCGGTTTACCGAATTTTACCAGTTTCGCTGATTGGCTCAGCAGCTTCTCCTCAGTGGAACATCATGGTATCGTGAAAACGCGTGTCTGTCACGTAGCATCAAAAAACCATCAGAGCTCTCTGTCCACACTGACTCCGTTTGTTACTTTATGTAAACAAACCTTGTAGCTATCAGGTGTGCACCCGAGATCAGACCGTAAACACTGACAACATGTTGAGAAGCGGTCAAACATTATCAGCTGGCTTGTTTTTGGGACCGATATTCGCCGTTTTGTTGATTATCTGTATCTGTATTTTTTTTTAATGAAAGTGCAACGAAGGTGTCATTTACAGGGCAGCGGTTCTTGCATGAAACGTTTAACTTTTAACTAACTGTGTAAACTGACGATGCACACATCCTGTGTGAACAATGACGTGGCAGCCGCACTCTGTGCATGTGCGGGGATTTATGTTTTTACATACGAAGGAAAGCATCCAGTGAATGAAGTCAAGAATGGGGAGCTAGAAATGGAGGAAGGGATGTAAGAGGGAGGAGAAAAAAAGAAAGAGAGGTTTTTTTTTAAAATAGATTTTGAAAAAAAGGGTGAAAAGAAAAAAAAGAGAGTTAGCAAAAATATATTTAAATGACTAGTTTTTCAGTGGAGTCTGATAACAAACACAAAGAGTGTGTGTTACCAGAGTGTGTGTTTATTTACATATAAAACACTTGAACCTCTCCAGTTGGAGAGCAAATTGAATATTCTTTCATTTCCGAAAATACTTCTCCACACACAGCTGATTGTTACTGCCTCTGTGTGTGTGTGTGTGTGTGTGTGTGTGTGTGTGTGTGTGTGTGTGTGTGTGTGTGTGTGTGTCTGCCCACGCATGATCATCCACATTCATACATTATGTACAGCACTGACTCTCTGTTTCCTGCTCGTCTGCAGCTTCAATCTACTGAACCATATGTTGAAATGATAAAATATTAACAGGTTCTTATAGTTTGTTCATCTGCTGGTGTTGATACGTGTCTGCACAGAATTTAAATAATTACTTTATCATCAGATAGTCTGTGTTGTTGTGCATCTCTTTTCAGATGTTTCGCATGTTTTTGTTGTTTTGCATCTCTTGTGAGTTGATTTTCATCTCTTTGTCCACTCTTTGCATCTGTGCTTTGTGGTTTTGTGTCTTTTTGCATCTCCTCGTAGTCATTTTGTGTCTCTGTTGTTGTTTTGCATCTCTTTGAATGCATTGCATGTCTTTGTAGTCATTTTGAATTTATTTTGGGTGGTTTTGCATCTCTATGGTTACCTAAAATCTCTTTCTGGTTGCTTTGCATCTCTTTGTTGTCATTTTGCATCTTGCTTTTCAGTTGATTTGCATCGCTTTGTAGACTCTTTGCATCTCTGCTTTGTTGTTTTGTGTCTTTTTGTTTTCATTTTGTATCTCTGTGGTCGTTTCACATCTGCGTTTGATAGCTTTGCATCTTTGTTTTTGCATCTCTTCTTAGTAACTTTGCATGTCTTTGTCGTCTCTTTGCATCTCTAATTAGTTGTTTTGTGTCATTTTTAGTAATTTTGCATCCTGCGTAGTTTTTTGCATTTCACCGGGACCAATAATCTCTGAAGGTTAACTGAAACATTCAGTAAAAATCTGAAACTCTTTTGTTCGCATCTTGTAAATGTTCCTCTGCTGTGACCTCTGACAACAAATGAGCGTTCACTCCGACTAAAGAGAACCGACTGTAATGAAATCATCAGCGCTGACAGTTTTTTCTCTTTTAGCTGCATTTCTTCCTGCTGACGGCCTGTCAGACGATTGAAAGCTCTCCAGCTGCTTTAATGAGTCTTTTTAACCGGAACTCAACTGTCAAACAGTCGAGTGGATGCAAATTAATTTTTTTAAATGATTCTCTGTCTCAGTTTGGAGCAACAAAGACAAAAATCAGTGTAACTGGAGGAGGTCTCGCTCTGATCTGTTCCCCCAGTTCAGACTGACACTTTAACAACCTGCAGGGACTTTCAGAGTCTCATTAAATCATTTTTATCGTTTCCATGCTCACTTTCCTTTCTGCTGAAAACATTTAAAACCCGTTGTGTTTTATTCCGTCTCTGGTCCCGTCTGTTCTCTGAGGGGAAGCTGCTTGTTTTGAAGGCAGTCGTCGGAGCGTCTGTTGGGCGTCGCTCCAAACTCTCCAAGCTGCTTCTGTGACTCTGATGTCACCTGGAAGTTCGCTTTTTTTGTTTCTTATTAGCAAATTTTGTCCCGCAGAAACAGAAATATGAAAAATCCTCCACTGAGAGTCTGACATGTTACCCGCTCCTGCATGGCTAAACTCTTATTTTCATCCGTGTTAGCGGTACAGCTGTTTAGATGATAATGTCAGACGATTCTTCACTTTAGAAAGACATTCGATTTTCGATTTAGGGATTGGGATATTTGTTGTTTTTTGTTTGTTTGTTTTTCTTTTTTTTATGTTTTTGGGTTGTCCATCCGTCTGGTCCATTCTTGTTAACATGATATCTCAAAAACACCTTGAGGTAATTTCTTCAAATTTTGCACAAACGTCCACATGGACTTAAGAATGAAATTAACTAGATTTTGGTGGTCATAGGTCAAAGTTCAAATTCCATGTAAACTTGTCTGTCTGATTCTTATAAAAGTGATAACATCTTGAAGGAATTTATTCAGATTTGACACAAACATTCACTTGGACTAAACAATGAGCTGATTGTAATTTGGTGTTCAAAGGTCACTGTGACCTGCATCTGTCTCATTTTCGTGAACAAGATATCTGACAATGGCCTTGAGGGAGTTTCGTGAAATTTGGCACAAATGTCCACTTGGACTCAAGACTGAGCGGATTAGAATCTGATGGTTGAAGGCCAAAGTTCAGGGTCACTGTGAACTCATAGAGCAGGATTTTTGGCCATAACTCGAGCTCACTGTGAGAGAAACTTTAGTTAGTATGCTCTCCTTTTGTTTCACGTGACTTTATCGGGTTACTATGAGTACTTTATAGGTCTATAATAAATTGTCAAGCTGTGAAATGTCACGGTTAGTGTCACAGCTGCTGACAAGCAGTCGTAGGAACACCGGTCTCTTCTTCCCTGACACTCGAGAGCCGAAGCACAAGGTGTCTACCTCTCACCTGACACTGAAACTGTCGCTGTATTTATTGTAATGGAAAATAAAATCAGTGTAAAAAATTATGAAGTTCTGCAAAAAATCTGATTTGAGTAAGTTTATATTTTTTCTCCTAAGATCTGATCAGTCTGAAAAAATTTTCCCCTCTGCGCTGCAACCAGAGCAGAAGAGGTTGAAACCCCCCACAAAAATCATCAGACCAGCTTTTGATTTATTTCAGTATGCATGGATGAATAAATGAATATCCAGCAAACCTCTTGACACACAGCGTGAGAGCTAATAGGAATAAAACGAGGGACCAAACTTAATTTTCTGTCAGAATCTGCCGAGTACTTGTGTTAAATGATGAAACTGATGTGAAAACTTGTCAAAAGCATCACCACAGTCTTTAATGA
Source organism: Plectropomus leopardus (assembly GCF_026936395.1). Taxonomy (NCBI): domain Eukaryota; kingdom Metazoa; phylum Chordata; class Actinopteri; order Perciformes; family Serranidae; genus Plectropomus; species Plectropomus leopardus. The sequence continues at coordinate 2,261,010 of NC_142194.1, forward strand.
AGACTCCAGCAGCAAAATAAAATTCACCAGTGAGGCAGCCAGAGAGAGAAAATGCTCCTCTTCCCTAATATTTTTAATCTACCGCTGTTCTCTCACACCAGCTGCCAAATATCACACAAGCGCACAATTCTCTCTTTTGTCAATATGCCGTCATGGTTGAGTGAAGCTGTGAGGAACATTAATGTGAAAGTCATCATTTTAACAGGTACAGAGAGCGCACGATGTCGCTTAATCCACGTGTGAGAGGGCGAAAATGCACACACACAAAAAAAAACAGTCCTGCAGTGCTGATAAATGACAGAATTTGAATATGAAACACTGGAGTTATACAGCAGGGATACTGAAGCGTGCTTTGCTTTTGGGCCACTTTGCAAAATGACAGGTGGCCAGGGGCCAGTCGCAGGGGCCCCATTCATATTTCTAAGATTTTAGGACATTTCTAGGACGTGAGGACATTTCTGGGATTTTAGGACGTTTTTCGGACTTCAGCACATTTGTAGGACACAAGGACATTTCCAGGATTTTAGGACCTTTGTGTGATTTTGGGATGTTTCCAGGATTTTAGGTCACTTCTAGGATTTTAGAACATTTGTAGGACTTTAGGAAATTTTTTGGATTTTAGGACACTTCTGGGAATTTAGGACCTTTCTAGAACTTTTAAGACATTTCTAGATTTTGAGGACCTTTCTGTGACTTTAGAACATTTTGAGGTTTATTGGTTGTTTCAAGGATTTTAGGATATTTGTAGGACTTAAGGACATTTCAATGATTGTAGGACCTGTCTTAGACTCAAAGACATTTATAGGGTTTTAGGACATTTTTAGGATTTTAGGATGTTTCTAGGAATTTAGGACCTTTGTAGAACTTTAGGCATTTCCAGGAGTTTAGGACAATTCTAGGATTTTTAGGATATTTTGGGGACTTTAGGAAGTTTCTACGGTTTTAGGGTTTTTTATAGATTTTATGACATTTCTAAGATTTTAGGAGAAGATCAATAGAATCAATTTGTTTTCATTTAGAAATAAAAAATGGCCAGATTTGGCCCGCAGGCCATAAACTGGGTTATCACTGTAATCCATCAGAGAAGACACAATACTTTTGCACTGTACTGCACTGTACTAACTCTTGTGCGGCTGCAGTCTTCTACTGAAGTGTAATATGACAGAGAGCTTTGTTGACACGGAGGTGTAGATGACTACAGTCACTCTCTCATACCTGCAGCTGCTCCTGTTGTTTGATTAGCAGCAGTTGTAAAAGAAATACACTCCTTTTTTTCCCTTTCTCTGTGGTAGTCATCGCCCACGCTGTTCTTTTCTCCGTTCTGTCACTCCGCGTCCACCTCCTCTGTTAAATGGTAAACACGTTTTCTCGAGTTCGACCTGTGATTCTTCCTCTAATGTGCTGGAGTGTGTACTAATGTGTGATCAATGCGGTCCTGCTGGTGGGAATTGAACCCCGAACCTCAGCAGGGTCCATTCAGTGTGCTTATATGAGTTCACACGGCTGTGGACTCGCGCTCCAGGAGGGATTAAATATGTAATCGAGCCATCTTTGTGTTATCAATCATATCAGACTGGACCAGATGTGGGTTCATATCATAAAGAGGGAGCTGACGTCCTCATTTACATAAAACTGTAAACACAGCTGATGAAGTGGCAGAAAGGGAGATATTGGGGGGAGCATGGATGGATGGATGGATGGATGGATGGATGGATGGATGGATGGATGAATGGATGGATGGATGAATGGATGGATGGATGGATTTGGTTTCAACATTTGCTTGAGTAGCATACTTCCTGGGTGGCACAGTAATGTTTTTTTCTTTTAGGCTGCAAATAGCAATTATATAATAAATTCTAAAAATCTATAATAAATTAATGCCATTTATTTTTTAAAATTAATTGATTAATCATTTGGTCTATAGAGCGTCAAACAAGTATAATTTCCTAGAGGCCAAGGGGACACATCCAAATATTTTTTTTATCACACAGTCAATACCCAAATTCATTGGTAAACATGTCAAGTAAAATGCCATATACACTTGCTGGACTTTAGCACCATGGAGAGAGGCAGTGTTTTACTTCAGCACCACAGAAACATTTAACAATATAAATGCCTTCCAGACTTCAGCACCACGGATAGAGACACTACATAGTATAAATCTTTGCTCACTTCAGCACCACGGACAGAGATGCCACAGAATGTAAATACTGCTGGACTGAAGTACCATGCAAAGACACTACATAAATACCTTTTGTACTTTGGCACCCTGGACAGAGACACTTTACAATTATAAATACCTTCCCCACTTCAGGTCAACGGACAGAGAACCCACACTATATGCATACCTGGTGTACTTCAGTACCACAGACAGAGACACTACATAATATAAATAGCCGTCATACCGAAGCACCACTGACTGAGACAGATTACAAAATAAATACCTTCCCTACTTCAGAACCATGGACAGAGACACTTCATAATATAAATATCTGTCATACTGAAGCACTATGGACAGAGACATCACTTAATATAAGTACCTGCTGGACTTCAGGACCATGGATAGAGACACAAAATAATACAAATACTTGTGAAATTAATTCTAAAGTGGAGAGTAAACCAGCACGCTAATGCAAGGACAGGTGTGATGTGCTAAAGCCCATTAGGAGTCGAGCTTTGGAATTCTGAACCTGTTGTGGCCATGAAAGCTGCTTCTGATAATAAAATAGAAAGAGTTGCAATAGTTTTAATGGTCAGAGCTAAAAAAAAAACAAAACAAAAAAAAACACACTCATGACCTTCTTCATTTCGCTGAAGAATACAAACACTTTATTTTGGAGATGGTTCAGACTTTGAAAAAAAAAGCTATAACGGCTGTCCTAATATACACCTCCTGGACATCAGCACCACAGACAGAGACGGTACATAAAATGCAGTGATAATCAAATAACGGCCCATGGAACAAATCCGGTCCCCAATAGGGTGCTGGGTGGCCCCCCAGCCGTTAAGTAATTCAAAATAAAAATAAAGTGATTTACACTGGGATTTGTTTTTGTACTTTCACTTTACATATGGTGCCAAAATAGAGTTTGAATATTCAAAATTGTGCCGCTGGAGGATTCCCTGCACCCCACTGACAGAGATCCTAAAATCTGAGAAATCTCAGAAATGTCCTGAAATTCTAGAAACATCACAAAATCCTTCAAATGTCCAAAAATCCAAGAAACCTCCCTAAATCTTAGAAAAGTCTTTAAGTCCAAAAATGTCATACAATCCTTGAAATGTTTTAAAGTCATGGATGTGTACTAAAATCCCAGAATCCCAGAAGACATGTAATGGGCTGATGTTTTGCAGAAGTGGCCCCCAGGCAAAGCTAGTTTAGTATTATTGCTTTGGTGTATAAAGTTATACAACTGCTGGACTTCAGCACCACGGACAGAGACAGTTTACAATAATTACAGCTTCTGGACTGTGTGTGTGTGTGTGTGTGTGTGTGTGTGTGTGTGTGTGTGTGTGTGTGTGTGTGTGTGTGTGTGTGTGTGTGTGCGCGCGCGTGTGTGCGTGTGTGTGTATGTGTGATTAACTTAATGATCATTACAATCTGCAATTACAATAGCAGACACTGCGTGTGTGTGTGTTTATCTCGCCACTCTACATAATGATCCCCACCATCTGCTGTGTGTGTTTGTGTGTGTGTCTGTGTCTGTGTGCCTGTGTGTTTGTGTGTTTGTGTGTGTGTGTGTCTGTGTCTGTGTGTGTTTGTGTGTGTGTGTGTCTGTGTGCCTGTGTGTTTGTGTGTGTGTGTGTGTCTGTGTCTGTGTGTGTGGCTGAGTACAGCCTGATTGTGATTTCTGGTGATGCGGCAACTTCTGATTATCTCCATCAATATTTAAAGATACATGCAGATACATACTTAAATACTTTTCGTTTTGAAACGCATTTTCACTATGAACATTTCAGAGTAAATTAACACAAAATCCCTCAACAATAT
>NC_142194.1:2472500-2550000 GCF_026936395.1 Plectropomus leopardus
TTGTACACAAAGTTACAAATGAAAAAAACAAACAGGACTGTGTGTGTAAAGTGTGTATCTGACACCACGAGGGTCATCTCAGGTCAAACTGAGAGAAACACACACACACACACACACTCACACACTCACACACACACACACACACTCACACACTCACACACTCACACACTCACATACTCACACACACACACACACACACACAAAGGCTGGGCTCATTGGCACTTGTAGGACGGGCATGCGCGAGGAATGCCAACTCACATCGCCACCCTCTCGAGTCGCCGGCCAGCAGCCCCGTCTGCTGTGCCAACAGCGGCGGGGCGGCGACAGGCTGTGAGCAGGCTGCACTGCTGCGAGGCCGCCGCCGCCGCAGAGTCCTCCTGACTCACAGTGACTCTCAGTTAGCGACCGTGAAAGTCACAGTGATGTGTGACACATATCAACCTCCTCTTTCTCCAAACGCCACAATCTGGGATTTATTTTATTCCCGCCTATAGACCGAATCACCGTCTTTGTTTACAAGAACCTCCGGGTGGAAAACTGCAAACTTGATGGCGCTGAGTCAACCAGAAGCAGCTGAGATATCGACAGAAAATGGTAAAGTTGTTTTCTGGGGGTGCCGAGTAAAAATAACGAGTGGTGAAGGTTTCTGGTTTCTCTAATTTACCTCTTGGGCCACAGACAAAAAAAAAAAGAGAAGCTTGCAGTTTTCTGCAGTTGTGAGAGTTGGGCGTAACCCAAACACCAGACTGAACGTTGGCATTGTTTATTTCTGCAAAGCACATTTGTTTAACATTATGCAGCAGACGTTGAAACTTTCAGCAGGGTTAAGTGTGGATGTTTTTAGGCACAAAAACTACTTTGTTATGGTGAAAGAAGCTGACGTTTTGGCTGAAATACCTGCGAAGTTGCTGCATTGTGCTGCTGAAAAAATGCCCAGTTTTGGTGGCATAAAAGCAGCTGGCGACGAAGCAACGTGTCGCTTAAAAAACAGACTTGTTGGTACACATGCAGCTAGAAACACCAAAATGTTTTGGTGGAACAAATGTCGCTGGAAATGCAATGATTTGTCACTAATAAACACCTCATTTTGGTGGCACAATGATCGCTGGAAATACAGTAAAACAGCTGAAAATGCGGAAACATTTTGCTAAAAAAGACCGCATTTTGGTTGCATAATGGTTGCTGGAAATGCAGTGGCACCCTAGAAATGCAGCAATGTGTTACTAAGAAGCCCCCAGTTTTGGTGGCAAAATTGCTGCTGGAAATGCTTCATGTTACATAAAAAAACATCCAGTTTTTGTGGTACAAACACCACAGGAAATGCAATGATTTGACATTAAAAAGCACCTCGTTTTGGTGGCACAATGATCGCTGGAAATGCAGCCATGTGTGAATAAAAACAAAAAAATTGTGGCACAATTTGAAATTGCAATATGTTGGTAAGAGAAAACACACCCAGTTTTGGCTGAACAAACGCCGCTGGAAATGCAACAATTTGTCCCTAAAAAACACTGGAAATGTGGTGAAATGCTGCTTGGAATGCGGCAATGTGTCTCTAAAAAACTCCCCGTTTTGGTAGCACAAAGCTGCTGAAAATTCAGCAACGTGTCACTAAAAAAGACCACATTTTGGTTGCATAATAGTTGCTAGAAATGCTGTGAAACACGGCTGGAAATGCAGCAAAATGTGGCTAAAAACACCCGCTTGGATGGCACAAAAGAAGCTGGAAATGCAGCAGTTTGTTGCTGAATATCCTTAAATGTTACAGCTGAAAATGACAGCAGAAATAAACAGTTTTAACATTTCTCTGCGGTTTTAAACTATCAAGAGCCAGCTGTTTACCCGGAAGTGACATCATGGTGATTCGGTCTATAATCGATTTTAATATTTGGTTTATTGGTTAACACGGTGGCTGATGTGACAATCTGTGACTTTGGAAGATAATTATTATCTTTTATTAATAACCTTAAAGCTGCACTACGTTAACCTTCCTTTCGGCTCGTCACACTTCATATGAACCCTTCACATTGTGGCTCGGATGACTTCCAGGTCAGAAAAACCTGACATACAGTATTTAAACCATCTACAAATGGCAGAGTTTTAAAGTTTTACCTCAGCAGTTTAAGTTCTGCTCAGTAACTCTAAAAACACTTTATGTGTTGACTAACTTTGAGAAAAAAATACTTCATATCGACCTTTCTGTGGACCAATAACACTACTAAGGCCATGTACGAGTGCTAAATAAATAAAGAGAAACAGAATAAATATTTCTGTTTGAGGTCTAATTTGGAGGCTGCGGGGCCTTTACAATCAGAGGGTGGTCTTTCACATCACGCTGCTCCTAAATAACAGCCTTTACTTCCAGGTTTAGAGTTTCAAACTCTGGTTACAGCCCCCCCGACCCCTCGCTAACTCACGCTACGGACCGTTCGGACTGAAATCTAATCCACAAGGACTTTTTGTGTCTGTGAGGGGCTTCGACATATCTTCAGCCATTAGAAAGGTTACAGGAGCAGATAAGAGACACAAGTACCTGAATTTTAACAGCCACCGAGTACCTAATATTTAAAATGAAACACCACAGAATTTAAATATTTTACTTTGGAAAGCAGGAAAGCATCTGTAGTTGCTGTTCTGCATTTTCCTTTTTTTGACATTAAAATATGAAGTCTTTTGATTAACAAATTTAAATGGTGAATTTCAATATTTTATTTCACTGTTTACAAATTTGAATCCAAAAATTTAAGTCAAAGAATTTCAAATATTTAAAAAAAAAAATCAACTTAAATTTGCTATTTAAACCATTCAAAATTTTAGGAAGAATTTTTGAAAATGTATTAAATATAATGTATAAATATATTTCATTTTAATCTTGAATTAGCTATTTGAAATAGCTATTAAAAAATTAAATAAATTCAAATAGCAACATCTAGCCTGTCTTGAAAAATTCAAGTAAAAAACCTTCAGGTTAAATTTTCGACTATTAATTACTTAAAATAGCTACTTAAAAAAATAAAGTAGAACATTTTCAAATAGAAACATATTGCTCAGACAATGACATCTGAAACTTTTTGAAGATTTTTTTTATGCATTATTGACAAATATAAGTCAAACATTTCTTTAAATATTGAATTTTTTAACTTAGATTTTTGGATCTGAATTCAACCAATGAATTTGAAAGATTTCTTTTGTTTACATTGTTTTTCAAAGTAAAATATTTCTATGGATTTTGTTTTTAAAATTTTAATATTAAATTTTCAGTGGCTGTTAAAATTCAAACAATATGTCTCTTATTTGCTTCCATTTCATTTAGTTTCTATTCAAAATTATTTAAATAATTTTGAAGAATCCCTGACAAATTCAAGTCAAATTTTTTTCATATATTTTAAAATTTTCAACTTGAATTTGCCTTCAAAATTTAATTTGAAAAAAAAATATAAAAATAATCAAGCATACGAATTTAAAATAGCAACTTTAAGCTCAAGTGAAAAAAATAAATACATTTCAAAATTAAAATTAAAATTAAAAAAAAGTTCTGACCTGAATTTTTGGACCTAAATTTGACCAATAACAAAAAAATCATTTTTTTCTTTTTTTCTGGGGGGGGTGTCCATATCCATATCCATATAAATTTTATATTCTAATGTCAAAGAGACTGAATTAAGCGCCTTCACAATGAATATATTCTGCCACATGATTTCAAAAGTAAAATATTTCAATATTAAGTAATTAGTGCTTGTTAAAACACTCGTCTCTTGTTTGCTTCCATGAAGGGTAAAGAAATTAAAAAATGAGTTAAATCACTGACATGAACGTGTGGAGGTGACGGGCCCCTTTTTTCGTGTTGAGTTGATGTGTTTTGTCACAGCGGAGCCTCTGAATCAAACCTATATGGTTTCTTACATACCTCTGGTCACATGACCCTCCCGCCGCCACGCTCCGTCCCGGCTCTGCTCTCTAATCCTATAAACATTTTCTACACACATTCCTCGTCCTCTTCACCCTCTCCATCCTCTCTCCTCTTCCTCTTTCTTCCTCACATTCAGAAACTTTCTACAAATCATCTTTGGCCTCAAACGTCCCATTTTTCTTTTCTCGTTTTCCTTCAAATCCTCAAACTTTTGCTCTTTCTATCAACATCCTACAAGCGCTCTAACTGTAGTCTGTAACCGCTGTTAGTACATCTTCTTCTTCTGTGTTAGATTTTTGGTTAAAGACACACACTGCTCTGTTCAGAGCGAGTCTCGGGGCTGCAGCGGGGCAGAGGTTAGAGATCCTGTAATTTGCGCTCGCCTTCGGGGACAAAACACATGACTCAGCAGATAAAAGGGGCACGAGGAGCTCGAACAAACGAGGCGCTCCGACGCTGATCTGATCTCAGCTCCTTCAGAAAGAAAAAAACCCAAAACCTTCAACTTTACAACCAGCGCAGGCCCGGGCTGGTCTCAGAAACATCTGGAACTGTTCTCTGGGGCAGCAGCGCGGGGGGGCGTTCCCGCTCCAGGACACGGAGGGAGGAGGGGAGGGAGGCGGGGGTGGGGGGTACAGTCACAAAAAATCCTTCTCTGGAAAGAAAAGAAGAAGAAAGTCCATCTGTAGTCTTTTCATGTGGTGCCACCTGGTCTGTGGCATTTCAATGAGGGAGCACAGCGGCACGCTCCGTCATGCCTTCAGGGAGGGGAGGGGTTTCTTTTCTATTTTCTGGGGTGGGGGGCTGTACAGTGAGGCCCAGTGCTTTTCCCCATTTTGTGTTTTTCAAGCGAGGTAGGACGAGGTTCAGTCGCTGACGCTCCACAGGTTCAGTCTTGCTGGCAGGAACAACATCCAGAGGGGGGGGGCAGAGACACACAATGGATAGAGCTCAGAGCGGAGGGGGGGGCAGGTGGAGGGGTCGTGGGGTCCAGGCAGAAAAAGCCTTCCTGTCAGTCCATCACTTCTCCAGCAGCTGCTTCCTCTGCTGCTCCCACAGAGCCTCCAGGTGGTCCGCCCTCTTCACAGCAGCCTATCAGAGGAGAGGACCACGTTTACAAACACGCTGTCAATCATCTCCCCAAACCCTGTTTTCTTACAGCGAGGGGCTCCGTTATTGTTTAGTTTTATATCATTCTTCAGCTTTCAAGTTGTGTTTTGTGCTCAAATCCCAAAAAATTCAAAGTTTGTATGTAGGGCTCTGCAATATGCCGAAATATATCATCTGACGATAAAAAAAAAACAGAATCACAGGAGAGGACGTGATGTTGGACTGATCATGACGGCTGTGATTATCGTGACGATATTCAGTCCAACATCACGACCTCGACTGTGATATTACTTTTAAGCAACAACAGATTACCATTTGTTTGTTTATTTAATGATTTTTTGGGTTGTGCTGCAACCACTTGAAGTTACAGCTGTTGCCTAGCAACGCATTAACTGCACGCTGCTTGCGACTCTCAGTATAACAATATGAGCACGTCAGTAAAAATAACAAGCACTTTTAAAGGGGGAACTCTGCCCTGTCAGTTGCTCCACAGGATTTTATTAAAACTGTTGAGGATGCGTCGCGGCTCAGCTGATCTTCTGCAGCGCTTCGAAGACCCGCGGTGAGTACCAATCACTCACACATCCAAACACGTTAACACAGGCCCAGGTTGAAAAATATCAGAATTTCCCTTTAAAAAGCTGAAATTACTGCGTTCACCCGGGTGTGAACTGTGACTGCGACAGTCATTCGAGGCAGGTGGGAATGCCGATCGTTCATGTTCTCACGGCTTTAAAAAGCCAGATGTTTGCGGGTTTTTGTTCAGTGGAAGAAAAGCTAAAGACGCTGAGCTTCGTCAGGCTCCTCACCTCGTGCTGCTTCCGGAGATTATTGACAGTTTCTTCCTTCTTCAAGATGGCCGACTTCACTCTGAAAAATCACAGAAAAGAAAACGTTAATAACGAGAAACTTCTGCGGGCGACCCGTGTCCAGAGGCTGCGTCCTCGCCACGGTGGCTACGGGTTCGGTTCTGGCTTCCGTCTTGTCCCCCAAAAATAAGATTCCGATTTTCACTTCTCATCTGACAACACTAAGCAATGAGCGAATACGACGCTGAACATGCTCGTTACCTCCTTTATAGAAGAGATAATGAGCATGCATACGACATGGCCAAAAGTATGTGGACGGTCTGCATGTGAACAAATCCGGAGAGAAGACCCAAAAACAATAAATGTAGATGCTAACAGCCGTGTGTGTGTGTGTGTGTGTGTGTGTGTGTGTGTGTGTGTGTGTGTGCGTGTTGTAGTGTTACCGTTGGTGGACTTCAGCCAGCTCCTCCTCCTTCTCCCTGGTGACCCTCTCCACCTCCAGCCGCAGCCTCGCTCGCACTTCCGACACCTCCACCTTCATCCTGCGGTTCTCCTCCTCCGTCACCACCAGCCGGTCTGCGAACTCCTGCCGTATCACCTCCGCCAGGCTGCGGCGCTCCTCCACCAGCTTGTCTCGGGTCTGAGGGGACGAGTTCAGGTAAAGGAGTCGGTCTGATTCGTCTCATGTGCTGCTTATGATGACGAGAGAACCTGAGCGACGGGTGTCTGCTCCTCACCTGTGTGATGTCCTCAGTCTCCTGCTCCTTCTGTCGGAGCGCCGCCCGCAGTCTGATCAGCTCTCCCTCCGTCTCCACCTGCTGCTTCCTCAGCTCCTGCTGTTTCTCCACCGCCGCCCGCTCAGAGCGCTCCAGCTCCCTCAGCTCGCTCTCGTATTTTTCCCTCACGCGCTTCACCCTGATGAAGGCGTCAATCAGAAGTTTTGAAATATTTGGTGAAGATGTTTTTACGCAGGAGAGAAAATAAGCGACAACTGCAATCTGCCAAAGTGAAAGTGGAACAACGTGCACGTCCGAAATTCTTCAGGGATGCAAATTTAAAAAACAAACAGTCACACGTGTCTGCAACGACCAATTAAAAACTACATCTATCTAGGAAATATATATATATATATGTGTGTGTGTGTGTGTGTGTGTGTGTGTGTGTAAATATATGGGAAAAATATGGTGATTCTATATTCTAAGGTCCGGTGGGAAATATACCTAATCAATTAATTAATAGTGTGACCTGTGAGATATATTGAAAGACAACTTAAACATGAACTGATATCATACAGAGCAGATTTTTGGATTTTTTTCTCAAGGAGGATCTATTCATCCACCAAAGTAGCGCTGGGTGATATGGCTTTAAAATAATAAAGTGATATTTTCAAATTTAAAAAAATATATTGAATGAACAGTTAAAATTCTGTTAAATAAAGTGGCTTCTGTCACATAATAAAGTTGAATAAACTGCTCATAATAACATTTATTAATATTCGGCTATAGGGAAGTTTAAGTATTTTTAAAATGAAAAACCTTTTTTTTTTATACGTGTCCATCTGAGATCTAAGTCCGCACCAGACAAGCACCCAGAGTCCGACCTCGACTTTCCAGGTGGTAAAAGACGCTACACACACACACACACACACACACACACACACACACACACACACACACACACACACACACACACACACACACACACACACACACACACACACCTGTTGTCAGCGGCCCTCTCACACTCCTCTTTGTCCTTGCTCGTCTCCTCCTCCAGTGTCCAGATGGCGAGCTCGATCTCTTTGTCGCGTTCTCGTCGCAGCTCGTCTTTGAGCTCGCGCTCGCGGCTCAGCAGCCATGTTTCCTGCGGAAACACAAACACACACCGTGCTGTCTGTCTTGGCTGCTTTCTGACATCATACACACCCACACACACACACACACACACACAGTAAAATATAACACACACGGGTTCAGATAAATCATCATTTCATCCTCAGCGGGTGATTTTCTGTCCCGTTCTGGATCTCTGATGTGTTCATGTCAGTCACTTCGTACGGTGGAAAAGATCATTTTACCAGGAAACTCGGCTGCTGTTGTGTTTACACTGATCGAGAAGTTTCACCTCGAGAATTTGAAACACGAAGGACTGAAGGGGTTGAGACGCCTGCAGGTCTCAGTGAGAACAATCCTTAATGTTTACAGCCTTCAGAGTTTGTTCCACTGAAAGAAGGCGAGACACAGAGCAGCTCGTCCACTCACCTCTTTTTTCTTGTAGTTTTCCTCCCAGGTCTGCTTCTCGATGTCCAGGCGCTCTTGTAAAGCCTTCATCTCCGCCTGCCAGAGTTCACACACATTTTCACATACACATTTCCACGACCTTTACACAACTTTTAGGCAGATTTTAAAGACCACACGTTCTCCGAAACGGCGATCAATACTTCTTATCTGTTCTTTTTCATGACAGCTTTTTTTAACTGTATATTATTAAAAGAATAATGAGTTTGGAACAGGATAAGTTTATTATTTCATCTTTATGCGAATACATTTTAAATAGGCATATTTTCAAATAAATTTTAAAAAATGTATTTTTTTCCTTAAACATTTTTGGGGGCAATTTACATAGATTTTTAAAAAAATTTTAATTCGTATTTTCTTTAAAAAATTTTGGTGATTTTTAATAGAAAACATTCTAGCAATGTTTTTATTATTATGTATGCCTTACAAACATGTTTTATTAAAAACATGTTACTGTTTTTCTCTTATATTCTTGTTTTGTTTATTTGTTTGGGGGTGGGGGGTAAAAATAAGTTGGCATTTTATTTATTTATTTATTTATTTTTACAAAATATTGTTGATTTCATATTCTTTACAAAATTTAGCCATTTGTGTTTCTCTTTTGGGGAGAATTTGGGGTAAATTATTTTTTAACATGCTGCCCCAAAAAATGCCTTTTGCTTTTCAAATGCTTGTGAATTTCTATGGAGAATTTTTTTTTTCTTGATTTGATGATTTTAAATTTTTAAAAAAGAAGATGATAAAGTTTTGATGATTTTTTTAAAGAAAACATGCCCGTGGTTTGGAAGACACCAAAAACGACACCATTTATCTGGGAAGTCTGCAGTGACGGACTCTGGTGCCGCTCTGACCTGGTGTCTCCTCTCCTGCTCCTCTCTGCTCTTGTCCAGCTCGTCTCTGAGCGCTCGTCCAGCCAGAGAGCTGTTCTCCTCCAGCTGTCGGCGCAGATCCTCCAGCTCAGCTCGCTGCCTGCCAGACGAACACAAAGACGAGCTTTGAAAAGTGAAACCACAATCATCCCTAACAGTCACCACCTGTAAAAATACAGCCGATTCACTCAGAGCAGTTTCGGGCACCAAAGCTGGAAAAGGATCTTTTTGAGTAAAGATGTCACGAGAACTGATACGTGTGGCTTCTGCTGCTGGAGTTCACTTCCAATCCTGCGCATACGTACGCTCATAAACACCAGCAGCGTGACGAGGCGCTGAGTGTCTGTTCTGCACCTTCTAATCGCCAAGAGTTAAAAATGTTCAACTTTTTGTAAAACGCTCATCACTGTCATTTTTTTACTCAGCTGGTCAACTTCTAGAAACTAGAACCTGAACCGAACGCCACCGCTGAACTAAACGCCCGAGGGGAAGGTTTTTTTATTTTCCAGATTGACGACCAAACGTCTGGAACATTCTGGACGCCTCTCGTTACAAAAACAGCTCCGGTTTATGACTCTGGATTTTCACAGTGGAGAGAGAGTGTGACACACAGGTGACCTTTGACCTCACCTCGCAGCCAGCTGGGCCAGACGCTCCTTCTCATCGGCAACCTCCTTGTAGAGACGCCTCCTCTGCTGCTGCAGGGACAGCTCCTCCTCCTGAAGCTGCTTCTCATACCTGACACACACACACACACACACACACACACACACACACACCTGAATGTGACTGTGCACAGGCTGCTAACATGCTGACACGTGCAATCATCACACAAACACGTCTAATTAACGAAACTCGTGCTGACGGCTGTGAATCTGATGCTCATTATCTCTTCGCAGTCCTGCAAAAAACGAAATCATCCCCGCATGATGTCGTATGCTAATAAAATTAAAGCCTCTTTTTTACTGTGTGTGTGTTTGTGTGTGTGTGTGTCAGTGTGCAGTCATCATGATTTCACTGTTTCCAAAAATAGCCATGAGCAGCGTGTTGAATGAACTCTGCCGGGTTTTAATGCGCTGAGCTCCTGTTTGTTTCAGCTTCAGTTTAAAGAGCCGAGCGCTTTTAAAGGGTTAATTTTTTCATCCTGGACTCTGTTTTTCTGTTTAAAGCCATTTTCACTCAGGACTAGTGTTGCACAGGGACCTTTGGAAATTTGTAATATTTCATCTGTGATTTTAATACAGTGAAAATCATCAACTCAGCATCTCTGAAATTTTCTGAAGGGGAGACGATAAAAAAAGCTTAGAAAGCTTATAAATGTGGAAATACAGAACTCAACGCTGCATGTGTGAACACCACGAGCTGCAGTTCGGCGAGGCTGCCATCACACGCCGCTGATGCGACTGTGTGAAACACACTTTAGACACACAAGGTGCCTCCAGCTAAAGGCAGCTTAAATTTAAGACTTTTTAAGGCTTTTCAAAATTTTTTATTACCATTAAATGAAATTTAGGACCAATTTTACAATAACAAAAACTAAAAAAAAACTAAATCCATAAAATCCGACTTCCCATGTCTCAACATTTTTTTAAGACTTTTGGAATACAGAATGAAGATATTTGAATATCAATTAAGGCCTTATTTTTACGTTTATGAATTCAATGCCTTTTAAGACTTTTTAAGGATCCGCAGGAACAAAAAACTGTGGGAGATTAGAGTCCAGTTTTTTTAGGTTTTCTTAATAAAACCAGTTAACATCTACCGTGTTTATTTGAATTTCTTGCGTGGCGTGTTTGCATCCTTATTATATGCATGAATTAAAGAATGATTTCAGCCTGTAGATCAGAATGAAGTGCAGCAGTATGTGATGTGTGTCCCTGGGCAGGAGGTCAGTGTCGGTCCTGACGCGACCTGCCTACCTCTGTTTGGCGAGCTCCCTCTCTCTCTGACACTGCTCGTCCTTCTCTCTCTCCAGCTGCTGCCGGAGCTCCTCACACTGCCGCACGAAGCGCTGCGCCGCCCGGTCGTCCGCCTGCAGCAGCTCCGCCTCGTGGAGCGTCCGCAGCTTCTTCAGCTCCTGCTTGTGCTTCGAGATCAGCTTCTGGATCTCTGGCTCCAGACCTGAGGGGGGAGGAGGAGGAGGAGGAGGAGGAGGAGGAGGAGGAGGAGGAGGAGGAGAGTACAGTTCATGTTTCCTGTGGCTGCAGCATGTTTGTTGCATTTAGTGGGAAAATAAAAGATGATTCAGTTTTTTAAATAATAACTCAGGATGTTTGTGAGTCAGATTACTGTAATGAAGGTTTATTTTAGGTCTCAATGTTGCTGAAAACAGACGTAAATGTGCCTGAGCAGTCACTGAGTAAACACATATAAACAGTTCTGGGCTCTGTGATTACAAAAACACTTGATCAACACCGGATGACGTCTGTCTGCGACTTTTTATTAACCCTTAGAGCTCCGCTTTAATATTACACACATCGTATCATTATGCACACAAAATGCACTGATTGAGGGATACTTCGCAGATTTTCTACCCTCTACGTGTGAAAACTATCGGTTAGTATGTGTAAATGAATTATAAACTCTAACATCGTGTCATAATCCTGATAAAGCACGACAGCGGCACAGTGGCGTATTTGGATGAAAATGAAGTGTTTGATACGTTCAAACAGTCGACACTAACAGATCTGCGGTGAAGCTGTTTATACTCAGATTTCCTCGCTGAGCGGCGTGTGTGTCTTCAGTACCTTTGACTGTGATCTCTTTGATCTTCTTGGTTTTCTCGTCGATCCATTTCTCCCGGCGGATCTTCTCTGTGGCGCTCATTAGCTCTTTCAACTTCTTGATTTCCTGCGGAGGGAGGAGCGGACGTTATGACTGTGGACTGATGTCACAGTGAAGGGACGGAGAATTCATTTTATTTAACTCAAACGAGGAACTCTGTTCAGTTTTTACACAGTAACAACAACAGTGACAAATTTATGGGGCATGCGTGTTAAAAGATCAAAAAAATAAATAACACAAAAGTTAAAAGAAGACGAGATCAAACAAATTCTGGGCAACACAATTAAAAGGTAAATGTGATATTATTGATATTTATATATATAATTATGACAAATGAAATGACAAAAAAGGGTAAATAAAAATGATTAATATGTATAATAAAAATTAATAATATACTTTTCTGTAATTTTTAACATATAATTAAAATAATTATAAATCTAGTTTTCTTGATATTCCCAGTCATCTTATAACTTTCTAATGATTCTTTCTCTCTTTTTTTAAAAAGCTAATTTTCAGTTCATTTTCCAGCTACATTTTACTTATTTTTTGCTGCTGATGCTTTTTTTCTAGTGTTTGAGAGAAATAAATGTGCCAAAGTTTCAAAGGTTTAAATGTTTGTGAAAGGCCTCTGAACACAGCACAAGGAAAGGGTTAACATGCCTTTAACCTCATCACATTAATCAAACAGTGTTTCATATCTAACTCTAGAGATAAATGAGAAAAGACTCAGGGGACTCACATGCAGACAGACTGTCCAACAGAAGTTGTGAGGGACAGACAAGTGAAAGGACAAAGGAGTGGAAGAATGAGAGAGACGGCGGTGACGAGGATGACCGGGTTAGCGGAGAAAAAAAAGTTACCTCGCACAACGGACCCAGAATTTGCCACACCTGAAAGCGAGGGAAAAACAGACACACAAAGACAGAGAAGAAGAAGAAGAAGAAGAAGAAGAAGAAGAAGAAGAAGAAGAAAAAAAAGACGATTAAACACAAGCAGCGCTGCAAGAAAGCAAGTTACACACCGTGAGCACACAGGATGCAGAGCAGAAGCAGAGCAGCTGAAGTTATCTGCAGGGAAATCTCAGAGGTGCACATGCAAACTCTTCAGTCCTCAGATCATTTTTGAGTTTTGGGAACTTCTTCTCACCATTTCATGCTGCTCCTGCATCTGTGCGATCTTCTTGGTGTACTTCTGGTCCACCTGCTTCAGCTCTGCCACCACTCCTTCACAGCGCTCGCTCAGAGCCTTCTTGTCATTGATCAGCTGCAGAAACACAGAAGACGTTTTAGAAACACGTCAGAGGAGGTGGATGGAGCGGAGACCTGACCGCGCCCCCCCCACCTGATCGATGAACGTGAGGTGTCTCTGGATGGTGGCTTCGTATTGTTCCTTCTGGAGCTGGAAGTTTCTGTTGAGCTCCTTCTCCGTCTCCTTCACGTGTCTCACGGTGAGCTCCCTCTGCTGCGCCTGGAGGACGCAGAGGAGACAAAGCAGCATTCATTTCAGCAGCTATTTTAGATTTGGTCTTGAGCCCGTTTCACACAGCGTCAGCAGCGTGTGAGCAGCACCGAACGTGGTTTTCTTTGGCGCATATGTTAACAAGTGAGAGCATCCACACTGCCCGCCTGCGCAGCGCTGGTGACGCGCGTCTTAGCTGTGTGTCAGCTGCAGCACGTCCGGAGAAATACAAAGATTTCTGTTTTCTTTGTTGTTGTTTTTTAAAATCTAAGTTTTTATTGGAATCAGATTGGTACACTTCATACGGGACCAAAGTCACTGACTGTGATGTGTGTGCGTTTCTCACCAGAGCAGCCTGCAGCATGTTGACGGTGCGTTTCTTCTCCTCCAGCTCCAGTTTGATTCTCATCATGGAGCCGCTGACCTCGGCGGCGGTGGCAGACGCCTGCTCGACGCCGACCAGCTCCTCCTCAGACAGCACGGCCTGAAACACACAGGATCTCTTTAATAGCCAGTCGACTCGTCTCGGCTTCTGCTTACATTTCGTTATTCATGAGGAAATACAACAAATATCAGGATTAACCCTTTAGGGACTGTTTGGTTCATTTTACATGCTTTTTATTCTTCATTTTTATCATTTTGTCTGTGTTCATGCATATGGCAAATCATTTTGGCAAGATTGTGTATCTGAGTGTAATCAGTGAATTTGCAGCTCAGCTCCTACAACAAGTCTAAAATACACTGTGGAAACTAAATAGTTACATTCAGACTGTTCAGGTCAATAAATGCTCCATTGAAACCCATTCAAACTGACATTTTTGATCCCACAGCCATCAGAGCAGAAAAACAGGACTTGTATTATTTCTGGGTGTCATTCTGGGCTTTTGACTCTGAATTTGTCATTTTGACTATTTTTCATATACAGTAAAAACACATGCTAGTTCCATTAGTCATAATCAGTGTTGCTGCTAACCACTGACATATCCCAGACTGGGATCTAAAAAAATCTGCTTAGGATGTAGTATATTGAAATCAAGCTATTTTGTGTTGGCATTTGCTGGCATTTAGGGATTTCAATTCTGAAAATTAATGAATATTTTATATTTAATATTAGGACTGATGTTGGTTAAAAAAAATAAGCTAAATGAAAGTAGAATATCATATGAACGTATAATATGTTTTAAAACCTGTTTTTGAAAAGCACATTTTATGCACAGAGCAGTATGAGTGTGAGTGTTTTAGTGTGAGTGTTTAGAAAATATCATTAATGTATAATATTTTTTTTTTGTGCAGAGCGATACGAGCGTGTGTGATTTCAAAGTGCAGCCCTAAGGGTTAAGATTATCTACCAGATTTAAAATTAAATATTTACTGGTTTAGCTAAATGGCTGTTTGACTGGAAATATAACCAAAAAATGAATAAATACATAACGTTGTCATTATGGCATATTTCAAGTGCTCGACTGTCACAAATCAAACTGCGGGACGCCGACCTCTCTGTGTGACCCCGACGTGACGGATCGCGGCCTCTCCTGTTCAGACTTCTCCATCTCGTCCAGGAAGCTCATGATGCTCTGCAGCTTGGCCTCGGAGAGCAGGGCGCCCCCGTCTGGCAGAGCGGGGTGGTGACTCAGCTGGCCGTGACGCTCCAGGTTGTCTGTGGTCAGAGAGTTGGAGTCTCCGTCCTTTAAAGAGACACAGAGGAGACGCAGGTCACAGCCGGCTGAAGATCTGAGAAATCACGTGATAAAGATGCCGCGTCAGGACGTCTCACCTCATCGATCCAGGCGTATTTGTCTTTGCTGTAGACCTTTGGCTCCGACAGCCGCTCTGGCTCCTCCTCCAGCAGCTTCAGGGTGTCCAGCAGCTCGTTCAGGGTGGTTTTGGACTGAGCCCTGCTGGACGGAGCTCCCTGCCGCTGGTCCTCCACACTCACCGACCTCTGCAGGATCTCCTGGAGCACGGACACAACAAACACGCGTACAGGTGTTAACTTTTATGTATTTTTACCTTTTTTTTTTACTTTATATTGTTTACTTTGTCCGGTGACATTTATGTCGATTTGAACAGTGTACGTTTAAACTTCTGTTTAATCATCAGGTGAATTGGCAGTTAGAAATATTCCTGCATGTCATACTTTAAGATCCTGATCATTTATATAGTTAAAATCTGTCAGAGATTTACCTGTGAACACTGGGAGCCTCTGCAGTTAGACAAAGCCGGAGAAACGGCTCTGAAGCCGGAGAGCTCACCGAACTCAGCCACCATGTTCAGGTTAGAGTCTGTGGAAACATTAAATCGGTACAGTTAGTACAGGGTTCTTTGGTGCTTTAACCTTACGAAACCTGAACAAACTGGCTTGATTTCACTCAGAAACACAAAAATAAGGTAAACAAGCAGCACAACAAGAAATGGCCAAAAAGTGGCAAGAAATTTCTTTAAAAAATTACAAAAAAATACATGAAAAAAAAAGTAGAGATCAAGAGTCAAGTAGGTGAAATATTGCTTTAAGTGTAGATGAAGATGTTTTGGTGTTCGTTAAGGCTCTCACTGCCACAGAGACATACACACCTGTGTTTTTAGCTTTGACGTCTGTGGGGGACAGCGGGCTGTTGTTGCTCGGTGACGCTGGACTTTTGTTGGTGGGACAGATCCTGGGCGGCTTCTTTCGTCCTCCCGTCTGCCTCAAACCGTCCAGCTCCAGCTCGGCCGTGTGCTGAGGCTCTGCAACCCGCTGGACTCTTTTCTGCTGCAGCTCCTAAAACACGCCACCAGAGGGAGACATCAGTCAACTCAAGAGTCTGAATAATGAATTTAACCCCGAATTCGAGTTAATTAAACAGTTTGTACCTCTGATGAGTTGACCTGCGACGCAGCGAGGCGGGCCAGACGAGCTTTCTCTTTACGGTTTAACTTCCTGTCGTTCTGCTGATGCTGCTGCTCCGGGCACACGTCCGCCTCCACTCGGTCCTCCGGATCCTTCAAGGGAGATACAGAGATGATCTGTTAACCCCGTGAAACCTGAGCAAACTGTTTGATTTCTTTCAACAACATGGGGAGAAAGCCATGAGCAACTTAGGAAGACATGGCCCCGAAAACTGTAAAAAGTTACAACAAGATGACCTGAAAAAAGACTCCAATTAAATACATTCAAATAGCAACATTTAGCCTGAATATCAATATTTAAATTTTTTGGAGATTTTTTGAACAGGTCTTGAAAAATTTGAGCAAAAAACCTTCAAGTTAAATTTTCGACTATTAACTACTAGTAATTTGCTATTAAAGACCCCAAAAAGTGTAGACATTTTTTTCTGTCACATATTTAAAATATAAAATTATATATATATATATATATATATATATATATATATATATATATATATTCTTTGGACATTTTACTATATTTTTTTTAAATTCTCTGATAACAAGGGTAAAACACGAGGAGAAAGTGTGAGAGGTGGCGGATGAAGGAAGTGAAGGTCGGACGTACTGACCTGTGAGCACTGAGAGTCTCTGTGGTTGGACAGAGCTGGAGAAATGGCTCTGAAGCTCAGCTCGCTCAGATCCACCGCAATGTTCAAGTTGGAATCTGTGGGAACAAAAATGAATCAGTACAGTTCCTGCGTGACTCAAACTGGATTTAAAGTTGAGTTTCGGCGTGTAATACCTGTGTTTTTAGCTTTGACATCTGTGGGGGACAGCGGGCCGTTGTTGCTCGGTGACGCTGGACTTTTGTTGGTGGGACAGATCCTGGGCGGCTTCTTTCGTCCTCCCGTCTGCCTCAAACCGTCCAGCTCCAGCTCGGCCGTGTGCTGAGGCTCTGCAACCCGCTGGACTCTTTTCTGCTGCAGCTCCTAAAACACGCCACCAGAGGGAGACACGGGACAATGTATGACATCACAAATTAGTTTGATTTCTTTGAAAAACATGGAAAAAAGGCAATAACCAACTTGTCAAACTGCAAAACTACAAGAAATTTTACCAAAATGTTGTCTTTGAAAAGAGGGGAGAATTACTGAAACAATTAAAAAATAGGGAAACATTTCCAATTATGATAATTACAAAAAATATATATATTTTTTTTCTTTTTTTCTGCACTGTTTATAGGTCATTTGTTTGTTTGTTTGTTTTTTGACTTTTCTCAGGCAATTCTCCTATAACTTTGTAACTAATGATAATTTTATATTCAAAATAAAGGTGATCTCCTTGTTTGTTTCCCACTTTTTTGGCTAAATTTTTTGCTATTTTTTAGGCTATCTGTTAAGTTGCCTTTCTACAATGTTTTTAAAAGAATTTAAACCAATTTGCCCAGGTTTCAGAGGGTTAAATTAAAAAGCCAGATGTCAGCAGGTGTTAGTAGTTGTTCTTTGTGCAGAGGGAAAGTGGCTTGTTCGACAGATACTTTATAAATATTTAATAGACTGTCACTGAAAAATCTCAACTTGGAGACTGGAATTTTTTAAAGAAAGACTTTGAAACAAACTGAGGGACGTGACTTTGAACTTGCAGATATTTACTGCCACCTCTATGAAAGTGCAATTTTAAAAAAGCTCAGGAGGTAAATGAGCTGAGCACCTGGATGGCAGCCAGACGAGCCAGACGAGCTTTCTCTTCACGGATTCGTCTCCTGTCTTCGTCCTTTTTCTGCTGCTGCTGCTCCAGGCGACCGTCCTCCTCCGTCCTCTCCTCCCACTCCTGAAAGAGAAAGACATCGATAGTGTAGACACAGTAACTGGGAGACAGATAAAACCAGTTCAGACCTTTGAGAATCAAAGGTGAGGCAGCCTGAGGACGCACGGATACCTTTCTTTTACTGGCGAGGATGCGTTTGAGCGCCGCCTGGTTAGCGTGGCGTCTCTTGGCGTGGCGTCTGTACCAGCGCTGGATGGTGACGGCTGCCTGGTTCACCTGCTGAATAAACCTGCAAACACACAAGAGAAGAAGAACATTAACTCTCAGGGACTGTTCGCTGCATGTTATGTGCTTTTCATTCTTCATTCTCATTTCATTCTTTTTAAATTATTTTGTCTGTGGTTGTGACAGGTTGTGACAAAAACCTGGCATTTAAAGGGTTAAAAATTCTAAAAAAATGAATGAATATTTGATATTTATAATCATGACTGGTGTTAGTTAAAAAGTTAACTCAATGAAAGTAGAAAATAATATTAATGTGTAATATTTTTATTGCCTGGTTTTCACAAGCGCATTTTGTGTGAGAGCGATAGGAGTGTGTTTATTTGTACAAAAAAAAGTATAAAAATCAACCCTGCTGCTAATCACAGACATATCCCAGGATTTGATATTAAAAAATATTCTTTGCATGTAGTATCTCAAAAATTCATTTTTTGTGGGTTTTTTTTCAATCTAAAAACATAGTGGCATCTTGACAAAAACCTGGCAATTAAAGGGTTGAAATTCTGAAAAATTCACGAATATTTGACATTTATGATAAGAAATGTTAAAAAAACAAACTCCATGAAAATAGAAAATAATATTAATGCACAGTATGTTTAAAAGCTTGATTTTGATATGAGTTTGGTACGAGTGTGTGTGATATTAAAGTGGAGCCCTGAGGGTTAACTTGAATAGAACAGTAAACACACAGTAGAGACACAGTGGAGTCAGTGTTTTCGGGTCTCACCTCTCTGCCTCCTCCTCGGTGACCTCCCTCCGGCGGGGCAGGACGGGGCTGCTGCGCTGCGCAGACACAGGAGACCTGTTGTTGGAGGCGGAGGGAGCTGAGGAGAAGTTCTTCTGGGACTTTGTCAGCGAGCTGTTGTCTTGTGACACCTCGTCGTTCGCTGTCGCCTTCAGGATGTTACTGAGGGAAAAATATGATGAGAAAATCAACAAAAAGATCCTTAAAAAAGGAGTTTGACTGAGATGTTTCCGACATTTCACCAAGATGGTGAGAGTCAATATCATGAGCAGATATTCAGTATAGGTTTACATAAATTCCTGAAAAGTTGCATTAAAACTGATCTGATTCTGTGAAACGTCTTCTCCTAACAGGCAGCAAACACACTCGGGCAGATGGAGCACGAAAAACTGTCCAGATCTACGGAGCGAGGATTTCTTTTTGTCTCTGCTGTTTCTCCCTCTGCACGTGAGCAGGTGTCTTAGTCATTTAATCACCACTAACGTGTATTTCTGAAGTTTTAATCATTTCTTCAACCTCGTAAATGAGTCTCTCTTCATCCGGGTTGACCGCTGACTGGACGGAAAACAGAAACGACGAGGACGTCACCGTGGATTCAGACCACAGACGAGCACGAGCCTCGTCCAAACAATCTGTAGCACATCGTTTAAAGTGCATTTAGATCGTGTTAGACGAAACTTTTGCTGGTTAAACGTTGCATGATAGTCCTAAAACGTGGAAGTCCATTCGCCTTTTAGCACTTCCTGTTCCCTCGTCTCAGAGTCTCAGGGTTTTTTAAAAATGGGTTTTGGGTAAAATGACGAGGGGACCAGCGCGATGATAACTTCCAGGTCGGCCTCCAAAAATACGTCATCCCTTCACCTCCCTGTATAACCAGGTTTCGATCCCAAACTCTCCAGTCTCTACCCTACAGGTGTAACTCTGCTCATCTACACAGTAAATAAACCTTTTCAAGGCAACAATGGTGCTAATTTCAGGACGTACTTAAAGGACGGTCTCTGGTTGGAGCTCTTGGGTGTCAGTGGTTTCTCAGAGTAGTTGTTGTGTAAGATGGTGGTGACGGAGTTCCCCACAGCTCCCTTGTTGCTCCTGGAAAACACAAAACGGGCACAATGACACTCGGGCAGGAGGCAGTTAGTGTAAAATATCAAGGATGCCACTGCCAGCTTCTTTCACTGCGCCTCCCTGAAGGCGCCTCAGCATACTGAACACGCTGCGACACAAATTCTCACCGAGCGACAAACTCAGCCCGCACAGAAAAACTCTGTGTGTGGGTGAAATTCCTGCAGGCGCTATCAGCTGCCATCATCGACAGGTACGAAACACGAGAAGCAGCAAGGACACAGAATGCAGCAGTGCAGGTCGTCACCGGACCGTGTGTGTGTGTGTGTGTGTGTGTGTGTGTGTGTGTGTGTGTGTGTGTGTGTGTGTGTGTGTGTGTGTGTGTGTGTGTGTGTGTGTGTGTGTGTGTGTGTGTGTGTGTGTGTGTGTGTGTGTGTGTGTGTGTGAAACGCTGCCCACCTGTTGTTGGCGGTGAAGGCAGCAGCCAGAGCGATGCCAGGCTCCCTATTTCATCGTTCCTTTAAAATAATGTTGGCGATTTTTTAAAGAAAAAAATTAACCTTTCTTCTCTTTAAAAACTTTTGGTGATTTTTTTCTTTGCTTAAAAATTTTTTGGGTGATATTTTTCTTTGCTTTACATTTTTTTGGTGATTTTTAAACACAACATCTCTGCATTTTTCTCACTCAATTTTTTTGGGTGATTTTTAAAAGAAAAAAAACTTTTCTTTTCTTAAAAAATGCTGCTGATTTTCAAAGAAAATATTTTGGTTTCCTTTAAAAGTTTTTTTTGTGGTTTTTAAAGAAAAAAAATGATAATGTTTTTTTTCCTCAAACAGAAAACAGGCCTTTCAAACCCCCCGTGTGTCAGGCCTTTCTCTGCTCCACTGAGTGTGAGTGTGAGTGTGAGTGTGTGTGTGTGTGTGTGTGTGTGTGTGTGTGTGTGTGTGTGTGTGTGTGTGTGTGTGTGCGTGCGTGGGAGACGCTGCCCACCTGTTGTTGGCGGTGAAGGTTGCAGCCAAAGCGATGCCAGGCTCTCTCTTCTTCAGGCTGGTGGGAGAGTCCACGCTGCCGGTGCTGCGGGAGCTGGAGTGCAGCGGGAACGATCGGGGCTGATCGTCCTGAAAGAGGAGAAACAAACACACTGAAAATCAGTAAAATGTGACACATTTAAAAGGAAACTTCAGTACTTTTTCAGCCTGCAGCCTATATTCTCACGTGGTTGTGTCTAAATGACTAATGGAGGAAACTATTTCTGAAAATGGTCCAGTACCGAGAGAGAAAGAGCTCTGCAGCAATCAAACAGGCTGCAATGGAACCATTCAGGCAGGTTTTATACACATTTTTACCAATACATTTCCAGGACTTTCCATGACTTAAAGCAAATTTTAAAGACCATGCATTCTCTGAAAACGACCAAAGACACTCCTTATAAATTTTTGAAATATTATTTAAATGTAATGAATTCAGAACAGAATTAGAACTGAATATTTAAGTATAACTTAGGGACTGTTCGTTATTTATGAGCGGGGAGAAGGTTTTGCAAAAAGGGGGAGGCATGCCAAATAATTTTTAAGCACTGGGGGGGACTGTTTTATATTTTGGCTTTAGGAGAGGGGCATACAACTTTAAATGGCTGAATGATTAATTATTAATTTTGATGATACTTTTTTTAGAAAAAAATGTTGGTGATTGTTTTTTCTGTTTCAAAATAAGATCATTTTTAAAGAAAACATTTTGGCAATTTTCTTTTTTTTTTAAATACTGATTGTGATTATGATTTTTTTCCTTAAAAAAAGTGCAGTTTATTTTATTTTGGGTGATTTTTAAAGAAAATCTTTGGTTATTTAGTTTTCTTTAAAAATTATTAGATTTTTTTTTTTAAGCATCCTCCAGTGGACGTACACAGCAGCCTGTTTCTGCAGATTGAGTGAGCCTGGAAAGGAAGAAATGCTCATTAACTTTACCGTTTAGCTTCTCAGCATAGATAACCTGATGATTAAGATGTATATTAAATCAAAAGTGATGACGGGTGTCAGAGTGAGCTTGATGGAAATACCAGGATGTTCCATGTGGTTCTGTCCGGCGAGGCTTTGCTGAGACTGGCCAGTTTCTTGCGTCCATCTGAGCTGCTGTCAAACAGGGCGAGGTAGTCCTCACTCGGGTCCTGACTGAGAAACACAAACCAGACACAGATTAGGAAATTTGTTTTATGTGGGACTAAACACTCTCACTGACGACAAAGAAAACCACAGACTGTTATCTCAAAACCGACGGAAATAAAATGCAGATAATATGCATGGACAGATGTTGGATATTGTTTTTTGGAGTAAAAAACATGTATCGTTTGCACTGTGGGTTACCTCAGAGTGTCTGCAGGTATCAGACACGTACACTTAATGATTCTTAAGACTGTTTAAAGGTCATTTTCATCAAATTTAAGGCTGATTTCTGAACAAATCATTGTTTTCTTATTAAATAAACTCAATACGCTTATGTTATTTATATAATTTATGTTTCAGAGTTAAGAGACAGAAATGTGGGCTTTCCTGCAGAAGAGCGTGACTCATTTTGACAAAAAGGAATCAAGAGGCGGATAAATGAAATTTGATTAAATGTTTGTAGCATGTAAGACCTAGAAAAAAATTACATTAATTTACAATTTAATAACTTTTTAGGCCCTAATATTTATTAAACTGAATTTAAGACATTTCAAGGACGTGTAGTTCTGTCCCTTTAAGAAAAAAAAAACACATTCTGGGCTCAATTTCTACTTAACGAGAGCTTATACACGATTAAACAACTGGACACAAAGCAGGGACCTGCAGTCGTGTCTTTTAGTGGCAGCTTTTGTGATTAAATGTTGTGAGGACAGCTGCAGGACTCATCCCCTTCTCCTCTCCCCCCCGAGTCCTGGAATCCGGTCTGCAGCAGCTGACCGTCTGCTGGGGAACTCCGTTATGGATTCTGTGTAAATTTGGGCATATGTTGATCCCTGCGTATGTTCATCCTTCAAACAGCCTCACACAGCAGCACCTCCACGGAGAGGCACAGACGCAGGCCGACCTGCTGTCTGTGCGGGGGGTTTCTGTCTGCGGCGGTGTGTAAGTGTGTGTGTGTGTGTGTGTGTGTGTGTGTGTGTGTGTGTGTGTGTGTGTGTGTGTGTGTGTGTGTGTGTGTGTGTGTGTGTGTGTGTGTGTGTGTGTGTCTTCCGGGGGGGCGGTGAAGCCAGCTGGCCCAGTGAAAAGAAATCTGACAACACGATTCAGGCAGCACATTCCTCCACTTTCTGCTTTACAAGAGAGCACGCGGGGAGAGGGGCGGTGAGTGACCCGATGACTCAAATGCTCGCAGACTTGGAGGGGGATTTTAGACTTTCGGCGCGGGGTGTACAGCTTTAAATGGCTGTATTTTGTATTTATTTTGCTGACATTTTTTTTTTATTATCTTTAAAAATTTTGGTAATTTTTAAAGAAAATATTTTGGCAATTTTCTTTTGGAGTTTAAACTTTTTTCTTTTTTTAAATTTTTTTTTCTTTTAAAAATGTTTTGGATGATATTTAAAGAAAATTGATGACTTTTTTTCCTTACATTTTTTTGTGTGACTTTTCACTAAAACATTTCGGCCATTTTTTTCTTGATTTTTTGGGGTGATTTTTAAAGATTTTTTTTTTACTATTTTGTTTTCTTGAAAATAAGGTATTAATTCATTTTTAAACATGCATTTAAAAGCCCAGTGGACGTACTCTGCAGCTTGTTTTGGCTCAGTCAGTCTGTAAAGATTGAGTGAGTCTGGAAAGGAAGAAATACTTAGTAACAACTTAAGTTAAATAATCTTTCGTTCTGATATTGGCTTTATCTTTTAGGTACTCGGCATAGATAACCTGATGACTGACCGTCTGTTGGAGCGGGTATTTATACCGTCTTTAGATTTAAAGCCCCTCTGCATCCTCTTAGGCAGCGAAGGGAGGAGGAGGAGGAGGAGGAGGAGGAGGAGGAGGAGGCGGAGGAGGAGGGTCAGCAGCTGCCAACAATAGACCTAGAGCGTGCACACACACTTCTCCTTTCACTGAGGGGGTAACCTGACCCCGAGGTCCGGGCCCTCCCCCTCTAACCTGGGACAAAGACAGTCCCTGCACCCCGCGACCCTAGCAACAGCCGCCCGGCTTCCCTCCACTCTTTATCATGCGAGAGCCGGCGCGCCCGGCCGCTATTGTCCGAGCTGCTGAGGCTTCAGGGCCGCCAGCTGTTGCTCGCTGAAGAGAGGCGATCTGGTTTAAAGAGCAGAGACTCCGAGCTGCTGCAACATGAGCTCCGACACACATCATCCAAACATTCCTTCATTTCCAAAAACATGTCCTTCATATTTCAGATGCTGTTACTGTAAAGTTCATCACGCGATCGCACTGAGGCACAGACTGTACGACACGCAGCTCAGTGCGTCAATGTCAGTGATAAGGAGTGACGGAGGCCCAGAGACACTAAAACTGACTCTCACTGAAAAACTTCGGCTCTGCATGTGGGTCTAAATATTTTAGATGTTGATATTGGCCTTTGAAAGTTTTCTTTGTTTGGTGATTTTCAAAGAAAACATGCATAACTTCTCCAAAATTTTCCTGTCCATCCTGGAAGAGGGATCCCTCCTCAGCCACTCTTCCTGAGGTTTCTATCATTCTTTTTGACCCCTTACAGGGTTTTTTGGGGAGTTTTTCCTCAGTTGATGTGATTTTTTTTTAATGTCCATGGAAACCCAGTTAATTGTACGTATTGTACTGTAAACGATAATAGACCTGCACTTGAATTGCATTTATTTTTTATAGTTTGACCACTCAAAGTGCTTTCACACACTGGTGGCTGAGGCTACTGTACAAGGTGCCACCTGCTACTCAGTTTTTAGACATTCATAGACATTCACACACCCATCGAACAGCCATCTGGAGTAATTTGGGATTCAGTAACTTGGATACTTTGACATGCAGATTGGAGGATGACACACTTTACCACCTGAGCCGCAGCTGCTGTATCATCTTTTATTGTCTTTTGTGCACGTCCCCTTTTGACTAAACCAATAAACTCATAGCTGCAGTGTTATTCCATCAGCAGGTGTGTATGTGTGTATGTGTGTGTGTGTGTTTGTACCTTAAACTGATGTTGGCCTGCTGATTGACCTGTGTGGTGCTGTTGGAGCGCCTCAGGTTCTTGATGGAGCGGGAGCTCCCGAAGCTGGCATCACTCTGTGGATTTTAAAGGTTCATTACTGACTTATAAGATTTATTTGCAAACATCGCACACCTCTGAAAAAACACAGACGACCTGAATTTGCTCTCTGCTGCATCTTGATTACATTATGACTCGTAAACAGTCAGCAGCTCCACTCAGTTACTCACCAGCGTGTTGCGTTTTCCTCTGCTGTCGCTTGCCACAGACACTGACACAGACCGAGAGAAGTATTTCCCAGGCGACGCACTGCTGGGTCTTTTGGACATAGAGAGCTGGGAGCCTGATAAACTGAGGTCCAAGGCGTCTCCGGAGACACCTGTCGGGATGGAAGAAGGGCTGCGTGTTGTATGCATCCTTTGAAAACCTGAAATAAAGCAAAACACGTTTGGATATGAGACAGAAAAGGACACATGCTGTTTGCCTGGGGACTGTGGGAACAACCACAACAACAGAGGAAGTAACAGCCACTTTCCTCACGAATGTTTTGTCTCCCACGGCAACCAACAACAAAACCGCTCACTATTTTTACTACAGCTGGAACCAAGTCAAAGTCAAAGCATAAAGGAGTAGCTTATAAAACCTAACCAAGCTCATTAAAATAAATAAACTGTAATGTTGCTGAGGCTAAAACATTTCAAAGTTTATTCCTTAGGGACTGTTCCTTATTTATCAGAGGAGGGGGATAGAGGGTGTGTGACTTTTTTTTAATCTTCCCAGAAGCTGCAAATATTTTTACTTGAGCTTCTCCGATTGACTTGACTCTCTCTTGACTCTGACTTGAATGACTCTCCCTCCACCACAAATGAGTTATTAAATTGTAAAACAAGCCCTTAATGTTTGAAATTTAAAAGGTAAAGTTGAAGATGAAATCCTTGACTTGAAAAAAGTTTTTTCACTCTTGGCCTGCATGCTTGTTAGCCCATGCAAACTTTTATTTTTTGGACAAATTTTAAATGAGATGAGATGATTTATATGAAATATCACTACTTTAAGTCCTTTTCTGACAAAAGCGTTCCTCCCACATAATGTGTCCAAGGTACATCGGAAATTTGAAAATCAAACAATATTTTATATTTCTACAGTTTCTTTTATTAGTGCACAGAATGCATAACATAAAATGGAAAATAAAATATAACATTCTGACATTAATAATAAAATAAGCATAAAAATACAGCATATAAAATGCATAAAATAAGGGAAAATACAACATCTTAAATATGTGCAGCAGTAAGCCAGAGCAAAGCAGAATGCAAAGAATGCAAAAAAGAATATTTTTCCTAAAATTTGTCAGTAAAATAAATACAAAATACAGCCATTTAAAGTTGTATTCCCCTCCCCTAAGCTAAAATAAAAAAAACACAAGTCCCTCCCCAGTGCTGAAAATAATTATTTGACATGCTTCCTCCCTTTCTGCCCCCCCCCCCATAAATAACGAACAGTCCCTTACAACATATTACTCAGGCAGGTGTATGCTAGCTCTGTTAGCTTATCATCTTCCCATCACAAAAACAACACTGTGAAGAATGACAAGTATGATATATATCGTTTAACAATACTAGTGAGAGCAAAATCATAAAAATGATAATATTAATAATAATGAAAATACAACTGTCATCAACTAATATTTTAATTTGCAAGCTAGCTGTAGGTACGCTATATTTACGGTGAGCTAACAGTAATTTTACCGTTACTAACGGTAAATGTAGAGTTAACCTCATTACCTTGTTGACCGGGACTGATGCAAAAAACCTGGATGTTTAATCGTTTAAAGTTATTAAAACACAATACCCTTTTTAACCTGTTATATCCCGGCTTGGCTTCATGCAGAGCTAACCGTTACATCCGTCATAAGTTGAAATAAAATCGTCTGTTTTCCAGGTGAAGTCTGGTCAAGGAAAAGCGTTTTTTTAGCTAACGTCTTTCTCCACTTAAACGGGGGGAAATTGGATGTTAAATATCAAGGTAGCGTCAAACACTTACTTCAAAAGCTGGATGGCAACATCGCTGTTGAGCTGCGGTCGCTTTCAGGGTTTTAATCCCGGCAGAAATCTCTCAAACATCCAGAGAAAGTGCTCCGTTGACTCAGTGGACAAACACTGAGGAGCGCAGGATCTCTGTGGCAACAACACAGATGTTAGTCGCCTCGCGCCGCCTGTGATTGGCGGAGAAAGAAGATTGTTTCTTTGTTCGCGCGTCTGATTGGCCGAGCGGAGACGTCGTTCTCTGTGAGGATTCTAAAGGGGCGGGGTTAGAACGACGGTTTGGTTGACTTTGCAAAGAGAGGCGTGATGACAAGTTTACATTTTTTCGTTGACTGGAAAATAAAAATAATACTTTTCTGCTTGTTTTTTTTCTCTGTTGTGTGCCTTTTTTTTTCTTTTTTTTTCTTTTTTACTCTGTTTTAAGTGTTTTAAATAAACCTTACTGATGTGCAATGTACTGTTTATCTTGGAAAAATGATCAATAAAAATAAAAAAAAATAAAATGAAATATATATATATATATATATATATATATATATATATATTGCTGAATGAACAGAGTTAGATATAGTCCACTTCCTTTAATAAAAGCTTCTAAAAAATGTTTCTCCTTTTTTAAAAAACATATGAAATATCCAAAGATTTTTCTATTTTATTTTATTTTTTACTTGAAAGGCAACTTTTGGATGCTTTTATCAAAATGTCAACTTTAATTTTTGAATAATTTTTCAAATAGCAAATTTAATTCAAAAATGTCAAATATTAAAAAATATTTTACTTTAATTTTTGGATCTGAATTTGTGGACATTTGTGATATAAAAAAATATATTCACAAATATTTCAACTTGTTTTTTTTTTAGATTAAACTTGCAAAATAAAGAACTTTCACAAAGTGAAGTACTTCAATGCAACGCATTCAGTGGTGTACAACTTTCAATATAAAGTAATATGTGGCTGACAAAAAATAATTTTAAATGAACAGACTTTGGATTCCTTTGGCTTTTACAAAGGTGCCTTTTATGTTTTTTTTTTGTATGACAATTGTTAAAACTCTTCATTGTAAATTAAGTTTTCGTAAAGCAATTAAACAGACATGTTTAATCGGAACGGCCCTTTTTATATGGAATGCATTAATCACAGACATCTAAAGACCAGACATCTCATTATTAATATTTCAATTACCAAACAAAGATCAGACATAAAAGATCAGACATTTTCAGCTATCTTCTTTTAAACTCCACAGCAGCCCTCCACACGTCCGCCCCTTGTCCCACTGTGATGTCCTTCGGTAAAGCGTCCAGCTCTGGCAGAGCTGGAAGGTCTTTCTGCTCCAAATGGACCTCTAAGGTGGACCTGAGGCTGGAGACAGCAGGGAGGGAGGACACAAAGACAAGAGTTAGCATCCATTGTTTTCACCAGCAGCATTCCCATTGACTTCCCCGTCCAGCTGCTGCCTCTATGGGAATGACCCGCGGCTGAGGGGATGCGACTAAAGCTCCCTTCCCCTGACAGATGGGTGCCTGGAGGGGTCACGCTCCGCTCCTGGAAGTCAAAAGGCCCCAAATCCCTGAGGACAGCCCCGGGTGAGACCTCCACACTTCACTCTGATTACAGCTGACTGGGATCAATGGATTCCTTTAGACCGTGGTGCTAATCTCTGAGCTGACAACAGGCACACTTCTGCACCCAGGCCATCACCAAAAACTCCTAAAAACAACTCTCAGGTAAACTAATGCCAGAACTCCATGTTGTTGCTTCAAATGGAAATGTTTCTTACCCCTTCAATCCACTTTTCCCAACCAGTTTACTCTATCATTATTATTATTGTTAATTATTATTATTATTATTATAATCATTCAAGAGTCAAGATGGGCAAATGCTGTATATTAATATATGCGTGTGTATGGTACATTAATAATTAGTATATTATAGACATTATTTTTACCGTTATTTATCATTATTATTATTATTATTATTGCAAACATGTGTAGGTGTGTAAAAAAATTATATATATTTATTCATTTATTTATTTATATATACATATATACAATGTACAGGATAGCTTTACTGTTCATTTTTTTTTAAAAAAAATATTTAAAAACAATATAATATGTTATTATATGCCAAAGTTTATTTGGTGTGTACTTTGAGTTTTTAGTTTGGCCCATGCAGTAACATGAAGGGGCGGGCTTTATGACCTATACTGCAGACAGACAGCAGGGGGCGATACACACTGAAATTCTGCACTTTGGGTGAAACACTTTTTTTCTTTGATAGATCACGTGTGTAACATATGTAACATAAAGGGTGGCGGTAACGTGACTTTATGGATGCCAACCGCCATTAAACCCAAAGAAGAAGACAACAAAGTCACGACTTTCTACAAAACAGAGGGAGAGACGGAGATCTTCTTCACTCTGATACGAGACAAAGAAATTACTGCGTTATTACATCGGCTTTATCGAGTGGCTGCAACAGACATAAACCTGTCAGTGTTTTGGACATCCATCGCCATGGTTACTGTAATGTTATCACAAGAGGAAAGTCGCGTTAGAGAACATTAGAGAGAAGTTGCCTAACATCACTCAGTGGAAATACAGTCATCTCAAAATTGTGTTTTGTCAAAATTTTGAAAATATTGCTAAAGTTTTAGTTAAATCTATAATGGAAACATGGCTGGTGATGCGTGAAGACAAATCTGTTTGCTAATATACAGAGCGGCGATGTGACTTGATATTTGTGCCTTCAACATTTTCTATTTTGGGATTGTTTTTCCATTTGGCTCATTAACCTCCAAAAAAAAACCTCACAAATGGTTGGTTGTTTTCACTATGGGGGGGGTACAAATGGGTTACAAATGGCGTGTGCTTACTCCCAGTGTGGGTAGTAGCGCTGCTCCGTCACGGCGTTGTTGGTCTTCAGCAGCAGGATTTCGTGCAGCTCCAGAGAGAAAATCTCGACATCAGTGACAGCGAGGAAAAGCTTCAGGCCTCTCCTCTGCTCCTCATTCAGCTTCTGCTGGAAGTCGGGCGGCAGCTTCTGAAACGGCTCCTGAAACACGATCACGAATTCATCAACGTGATTCAAAAAAACACGAAAGAACAAATAGTTTGTAAGTGCAGTCAGACAGAATTCCTCAAATGCAGTTTTTTTATTGGGGTCAACCTCTGGGCGCCTGCCGTGTCAGACGGCACACTTTCAAAGGATTACAGCCCAGAAAATTTAACCCTCTGTGGTGTTTGGGGTCAGTCAGAGGCAGCCGGCCGAGGTCACGGGTGCAAATAACGACCCAAAAATAAATAAGGTGGCTTTTCTTTCATAGATTTTGTTTTTTTTTTAAAAGTCTTAAACATGGCTCGGTGTGGCGTAAGATTTATACAGAATTAGTGACTACATTTGGGAAAACAGCTCCTGTTCGGTATTTTACTCTCAACATCTACAAATACAAAAAAAGTACAAAAAAAGTTATTATTTGGAATATTGAGTTTAGCTGCTAGAAAAGCAGTTACAATGCATCATATTTCTATTTTATTTTATGGTATTTTATTTTTCCCTCTTTATTCACTCGTTTATTCACCTTTTATTATATAATTTTCTATTTATAGGATGCTTCTTTTAAGTGTGTTGTATTGTAATTTGAGCTGCTGGACACCCGAATTTCCCTTTCAGGAGTGAATAAAGTATCTTCTTATCCTATTACATGAGTGGCTGCAGCCAGATGCCCCGTCTGTAGAGAACTGGTACGACAACATTTATGAAATTTCTGTAAAGGAAAGAATAAGCTTTTCAATTAGAGCTTCAAGAATTTTTTTAAAATTATTTATTTGGTTTTTTTTTTGTTATATTTTTTGAAAGAGAGGGCTTCTACTTTTTGGGGGGATATTTTTTATTTTAATTGGCCTTTTTTTTCTTTAAAAACTGCTGGTGATTTTTAAATTTTTTAAAAATTGCATTATTTTAAAAAATCATATTGATACTTACTTGCTTTCTGTTCAGCATGAGCTCAGATTTCCACGCAGTCAGGAGCTGCCAGGTGAAAATGCTGTGTTCAAGTCTGCTCTCTCCAAGACCCTGAAACGAAAAGAAAACAGTTTTAATATTTCACAAGCGCAAACCTGTTTTGTTTTTTTTTACAGTTTAGCTCCTGCATTTTCTTTTCTTTTGCAGCCCTTCAATCATTTCAGTTTAGCAAAGTCGTGAAACTTGCCTGACGCGTGTAATCCATCATAAAGTCTGCACTGTTAAATTATTGTTGCATGGTGATTCAGATTGATTTTGGATTATGGATAACATAATTCATGCAAGTTTTAAAATTCTGCAAATAGATTTTATATTTTACAGAAAAGGACAAAAGCCAAAGAAGGTCTGGAAAGATAAATGCTCAAAAACAAAACTTTTGATTTGCATTAAGCACAATGTAAACTCATTTTCTCACTTAAAGTCATTTTTCCCCACATTAGTATCAATAAGCAGTTTATAAACGCTGTAAAGCTGCAGAACGAGGTCAGCATCATCACATTCTTTGCATATCTGTGTTTCTCTGGAAATAGCTGCAGCTCTGCAGGTTTCTACCTTGGCGACGGCGCTGGAAATCTGCGGCTCCATCTGCAGCGAATCAGAGAGGAAGGTCAGAAGTCGACCTCGTGGATCTCCGCCCGTCTTGCCGAGGAAGCGGAGGCCGATCTCCACCACAAACACGGCGTCACACACGTCTGTGTACGAGCGCAGCACCGTCCTCACGGCGCTGCTCAGCGAACCCTTCAGCGGCTCCTGCAGCACAGACGGGGAAACTGTCAGCGGCGGCGAGTGAGAGCTAAGGAATGTGACCTCTAACAAAGTGGCCTCACAAAATCCTACAGGGGAAAACGTTCTCCGGCCGGCATTAGTCATTCCCAGACGAGGACCAGGGGTCAGACACATCATTACCAACACATTTCAAGGACTTTTCCATTTCAGAGACCTTACCTCCTCTGAAACGACCATCGATACTTATTATCGGTTCTTTTTCATTACTATATAACAGCTCTTTAAAACACATATTCACATATTCACACATATTCAGTGATTTTTTTAAGCACTGTGGAGGGAGCTGCATTTTAGTCTTGGTTTTGGGGGGGGGCAGACAGCATTAAATGGCTGTATTCTGTATTTATTTCACCTCCGAGAGAATTTTTTTTTAAACATTTTGGTCGATTTTTTTTTCTTTAAAAATCTTACGGAGATATTAAAAGAAAAGTTATTTGGGGATTTAAAAAGTGGTACTTTTTTTTCTTCAAAAACTTTTGGTAATTTCTAAAGAAAAAAATGTTGGCTTTTTTTTTTTCTTTAAAAGTTTGGTGATTATTTTATTCTTTAAAAAAAAAAAACAAAATGACACCAGAAACTATAAAAACAGAAATCATTGTTGGATCTTCACAACTCCAACAGTCCTTGAACACATCGTTTCATTATACAGGTTTGTGAAACAAAATCCATGACTTTTCAAAAACATTCAGGTTATATTTAGTTTTCCAAAACTTCTTTCCAAGACTGTTGTGGGTTTTGATGACCGTATTTTAGTGAGCTGATGATGAATCTGTACCTGATGAATCTTTCCTCTGACCTCGCTGAGGACTGCAGAGAAATCCTGCAGGTGTCTGTTCAGGTACCTCGAGGTGTCCTGATTAAAGAGAAGAGTGCTGGTTAGCAGAGTGTTTGCTGTCACCTGAAATCTGCACGCAGCTGTATGGTTCAGTTTTTACCGCCTGGATAAGAGGTTTTCCTGCCAGGAAGCGGCGGGCCAGCTGGGTCTGGATGCCCAGCAGGTCGTAGCTGCTGTCGGTCTCGCCGCCTTTCCTCAGGGTGTACTGGCAGTGGGATAAAACCAGCGGGAGCAGCTCCCTCTCTGGGCTGCACAGAGTCAGCTGGGTCTCTGATATCTTCTCTAAAGGAACACTGTACTCGCTGCGGGAATAAAACAGAACGACGTCCGTGACGCCCTTTAGCATGATCCAAATTTTTAATCCCAATAGCACGTTTACAGCCGCGGCCCACATCCTGTGAGTCAGACTACAACGACGCTGTGAGCAGCACCGAAGAGTCAAAGCTGGTGGTGATGTTTCATTAGCCATTAAAATCGAGAAGAAGACTATAATTAAAATCTTGCAATAGATTCTTAAAATGTAAATATTATCATTTAAAAACTTAAAATTAAAACAGAATCATTAAATATAATTTAGGGACTCTTTGTTATTTATGGAAGGGGGGTGGTGGTGCCAAAAGGTCATATGGGGGTACTTTTGGAGACCAAAATGTCAAATTATTTTTTAAGCACTGAGGAGAGACCTATAATTCTTATTTTGGCATTAGATACATACAGTATTAAATGGGTGTATTAATTTTACAGCCAGAAGAATGTCTTTCTTTTAAATAAATGTTTTTTTTGGCCACTTAAAAAAACCTGGCAATTATTTTTTCTTCAAATTTTTTTTTTAAGTTTTGATTTTTTTTTCTTTCTATTTTTTGGGAGATTTTTTAATACTTTTTTTGGTCATTTAAAAAAGGAAATTTTTAGTACTTGCCGATTTCTAAAGAAATTTTAAAAACGCCATTGTTTATCACAGCCTTATTGTACGCTCCCGCGCTTCAGTCAAACTGCAGTTACAGTTTCCATCCATGTCTGTGAAAACGCGAAAAATCTTCACACACTGAAGATCTCTACAATCAGCTCAGTTTACAGATTAGAGTCACTGAATGTCGCCTCCAGCGTTGTTCCCTCACCTGTCCTCTCGCCTGCTCGCTCTCACCAGACTGTTGTGAGTCTCCGACAGGAAGTCGACCAGAGTTCGGAGGCACGAACCTGGTCCGTGTCGGGACGGGGTCAGAAACTCCCCAGAGCTCTCGACTGTCAGCTCCTTCTCACACAAGTTCACATCCACACCCAGCTCTGCTGCTGTATGTACACACACACACACACACACACACACACACACACACACACACACACACACAGAGAGAAACACAGGCAGAGAGAATGAATAAAGTCACACAGCAAAGAAAGCACATCAGTTAACCCTTTGAAACCTGGATCAACATCAGTTTTCTTGTGCTGCATTTCGACGCCACTCACGAGCAATTTAACTTGAGCGGGAATGTGAGCGAATTGGTTTTATTTCTTAAAAACATGGAGGAAGGGCAATGAGCAAATGGATATATATATATATATATATATATATATATATATATATATATATATATATATATATATATATATATATATATATAATTATTCTTTCTATTTTTCTTTTTTTTCAATTTTATAGAAATTTTCGTACTATTTTTTGTGTCATTTCTTGTTAAATTGCTCATTCCATGTTTTTTTTTATTAAATCAAGTGAATTTGCTCAGGTTTCACAGGGTTTAATGATTAAGTTTTCTCTCTCAGTTCTGTCTGATTTCGGCGATGCTTACAGTTGTTTGCGACCTCTGCTCTCAGGCAGTTCCACACCCTGATGAACGTCTCCACTCTCTCGACCAGCGACTTCTTCTGGTATCCTGACGAGGAAAATCAGAAAGGTCAGTTTGTGTTTGTGGGATGTTTGTCTTGTTGTTTGTAGTTAAAAATGAAATGCTTACCGGCTGGTATTCGCTGTAACATCTGTGCTATAGTGTGAGCTGAGTCGGACGTCAGAGGAAACGCCCTCAGCAGGTCCGACTGCAGAGCCGCCAGCTCCGGCAGGTGATGTAACTGCCTCACACAGTGAATCTGAGAGATAAACACACAGCACATGTCAAACGCTCTGATACGTCACTAATGTCAGGACCAAAACTAACATGTTAATAACATGTAGTGATGCTACATGCACTCATATTCACAGAGACCAGACTTTATGTTGGCCTTTAACCAAACGAGTTTTCAAATGATTTCACCGTCGGGGACAAATTTCCAGTGGTGGAATAAAATCATGAGAGCTTTTGCAGAGCCTTGCTCAATCATTTGGTGTGAAGCTGTGATAAAACTCAGCCCGAGCCGTCGTAAATCATTCTTTTTTTTTTTTTTGATGTGCCATTATGATCAGATAAGACAAACCCTTCGAAACCTGAGCATATTTGCTTTAATCAGAAGAAATGGCCCCCAAAATTAGCAAGAAATTAGTTAAAAAAACAAAACAAAACAAAAGTTACAAGAAAACGACCATTTGAAAGTGCCAAAAAAATTTAATATTTTATTATAAGAATGATAAATATAGTTTTTTTTTTGTACTTTTTCCCCCCTATTTTTTTAGATAATATCTAACAATCTCAAGTCATTTTCTTGTCACCTTTCAGTTTTTCTTTTCCCTAATTTTCTGGACATTTCTTGCCAGCTTGCTCTTTATGTTTTTTCTTGTTTTCAAAATAAATCAAACCAATCCAATCAGGTTCCAGAGGTTTGAACACAAAACTGATGTCGATCAAGGTTCTAAAGGGTTAATGTTATTGGGAGCTTTTAGTCTTGGCTCATGCAAATACTTAATTTTTAATGACTTAAACATTATTATTAACAGATGTGGTGCACATCAGCGTGATTTTCCTCCACTGACCTTCCTGAGGAACAGGCTCAGCAGCGTGAAGGAGCTGCGTCCCTGCGCTTCTCGTCCCTGCGCTTCTCGTCCCTGCGCTTCTCGTCCCTGCGCTTCTCCCACCAGCTGAGAGAAGCGCTCCACCGTCATCGTCTCGGGGAGAGTCCAGAAGGACGAGCGATGTGTCGGGCAGTCGGAGGGGAGGGACAGCATGGTGGCAGGATCCTTAAAGAGGAGATTCATTAGGGGACTTCCAGCGAGTCCGTCGTCAGCTGCGATTCTCTCCTGAGCTTCAGACAGTTTCCTCTGCAAATCCTGAAAACAGCAGAAAAAAGGTTTTATCACCATGTAACGCATCTTTTTATGAAAACGTCTCTAATATTGATTTCAGATACAGAATAGCAGGTAACCGCTGCTTTTAACTAGAATAAACACGTAAATTCATTCATTGTTTAGTTAACGTTTGTCCCAAATTTGAAGAAATTCTTTAAAGACGCAAAGTCACAGTGTTCTTTACCTTTATCCCCCCAACTTCTCATCAGTTCATTGTTGAGTCCAAGTGGACGTTTGTGCCACATTTGAGGAAAATTCCTTAAGGCCTTCTTGAGATATTGCATTCACGATAATGTGACGGCTGCAAGGTCACAATGACATTTGAACACCAAAATTTAAACAGTTACTTGTTCAGTTGCATTGGACGTTTGTGCCAAATTTGAAGAATTTCCCTCAAGACATCTTAAGATCATGAGAATATCTCTGAAATTCATGAGAATATCATGGACGCAAGGTCACAGTGATCCTGACCTTTGATGACCGACTTCTCATTCTTGAGTCCATGTGGACATGAGTCCCACATTTGAGGAAAATTCCTCAAGGCCTTCTTGAATTATAACATTCAGGATAATGTGATGGTCTCAAGGTCAAAATGACTTTTGACCACCAACGTTTAATCAATTAAATACAACTTGGGGTTTTTGCCAAATTTGAGGAAATTCCCTCAAGATCTTCTCGTGATACTGCGTTCATAAGAATTAGATGGATGAAAGGTCACAGTGACCTTGAACTTTGACCACCAAAATCTAATCTGTTCATTCTTGAGTCCATGAGAACGTTTGTGCCAAATTCAAAGAAGATCCTCGTAGGTGTTCTTGAGATATTGCGTTAACGAGAATGGGATGGATGGACAAATGGGCAACCCGAAAACATGATACCTCCAGCCTCTGCTATGGCCAGCACAGAGGCAAAACAAGGTTCTATCACCCCGAGACACAAAGAGCAAACAACGTCTTCAAAGCAAAAAATGCACCGCGTTCAAACACTTACTCGAAGTACTGGGCTGATGGCAGACTCACAGACGAGTCTCTCCCACTGCTGCCGTCTCTGTTTGGTGGACAAATCTGCTCCTGCTCCACGGGAACCTGTTACATTCAGCAGAGCTACGTCACGTTTTTTTCTATTTAAAATAAAAAACAACATAGAAGCTTTAAATGTCTGTAAAGTCAGAATCACCTGCAGTAGACTGGTTCAGGATCAAATGAATAGTAACTGCTGTGTTGTCCATGTTCTGATCCAGAGCCTTCCCCAAAACACGCAGGTCTTTTTCAAGATGGTT
This sequence comes from Plectropomus leopardus, assembly GCF_026936395.1. Classification (NCBI taxonomy): domain Eukaryota; kingdom Metazoa; phylum Chordata; class Actinopteri; order Perciformes; family Serranidae; genus Plectropomus; species Plectropomus leopardus. The sequence continues at coordinate 2,509,810 of NC_142194.1, forward strand.
CCACAGGAAGAGAAAAACATCACGGGGCCGCGGGTGGATCATGTCACTGACTCCCTACAACAACAAAAAACTAGAATTACGCCCTGCGGTTTAAAGCCTCTGCACACTCGTTCCATCCATGTGTGTGGAAACGTGGACGCTTCACACACAGAAGATCTCTACAATCAGCACAGTTTACAGATTAGTGTCACCAGTTCAGTATTCGACCAAATGTCTCCCCGTCTGTTCCTCAGACATGACGCTGAGTAACGGACAGAAAAGAGTTTCTGGAAGAATCTTATGATGTCATAGTCCTATTTGACATTTTTATGAAACTTTGTCACAATTAGCATTTATACTCTCGAGTAATGGCCAAAAATGAGTTTTGTAATCTCACAGTGGACTATGAGCAGTGAATATTGTAATCTATTGAATTTCAGGCAGATTTGAAACAAAAATTGTCCTATTTAATGGCGAGACATCAAAAATGTTATGCCATGCTACGGGAAAACCATAGTCTTGCGTGGACCTTTGATAGCTTTCAATCATGAAGAGGTTACGTGCTGGAGCGGGCAGCAGACATATCCATGCTGGAGTGGATTATGGACACGTCCACGCTGGAGCAGGCTGCTGGACATGTCCGTGCTGGAGCGGGCTGTAGGACATGTCCGCGCTGGAGTGGGCTATTGGATATGTCCGCACTAGAGCAGGCTGTCACACATTTCCACGCTGGAGGGGGCTGTTGGACATGTCCACGCACTGAAGCAGGCTGTCGGACATGTCCGCGCTGTTGGACATGTCTACGCTGGAGCGGGCTGTTGGATATGTCCGTGCTAGAGCGGGCTGTCACACATTTCCGTGCTGGAGGGGGCTGTTGGACATGTTTGCGCTGTTGGACATGTCCATGCTGGAGCAGGCTGTTGGACATGTCTGCGCTGGAGTGGGCTGTCGGACATGTCCGCACGCTGAAACTCCTTCCAGGCCTTTTTGAGGAAAATGTGATGGACGCAGAGTCACAGTGACTTTGAACTTTGACCACCAAAATCTAATCAGTTAGTCATTGAGTCCAAGTTGACATTCGTGCCAAATTTAAAGAACGTCCCTCAAGTTGTTCTTGAGACATCGTGTTCTAGAGAAAAGGAAGGACAACCCAAAAACAGAATGCCTCCGGCCCAAGCTATCACAGGTGCAGAGGCATTAAAGACACATCAAATAATTCAGTATCAGTGATGTTTAAACCGTGATGCAAATTCGGCTGAAGTCTCACCTTGTGGTTTCTGATGGCGCCCTGCAGCATGGCGAGGTGCGTGAGCAGCCGCAGGATGCAGGACTGAGCGGACGTCATCTGTCTCTCAGGAGCTTCAGACCTCTGACGAGCGTCTCCTAATATGTGTCCTGTCCGAGTTTGATCCCTGACACTTTATACACACACAGAGCAGCACAAATTAACCCTTAGGTCCCACTTTAATATCACACACACACTCTTAACACTATGCACACAAAATTCACATCTCAAAATCAAACTTGTGACACACAGAAATGCTTGCTTTTATGCTTTGATGGCTGTGCGATCAAAAATGTCAGTCGGAATGGGTTTCAATGGAGCATTTTTTGCACTTTTTGCACTGAATGTAACTATTTAGTTTCCACGGTGTATTTTATATTTATTGTAGGAGCTGAGCTGGAAATTCATTGATTAAACAATAAAACACAACCTGACCAAAATGTATTCAATATGCATGATCACAGCCAAAATGATCAGAAAATGAAGAATGAAAAGTGTGTAAAATGCAGCAAACAGTCCCTAAAGGGTTAAACTGGACACAAATATTTGCCCTGAAAGTACTTGCATGGTACTATTTGACAGCAGAGTTTTATACCTCTGCCCCGTTTGCGCGGTAAAACCGGGGACTGGGTTGTGATTCACTCCTCCAACTGGAAGTCCACAGTCACGACAGGTAGATGTTTCCACCGGTCTACCACACTGTGAGACGATACGGGAGCATGTCATGTATCACTTATTGAATTTCTTTATTGATGTGGAATTTTTGCCAAGAAACACGGAAAAAGCTCTCACCTGAGTCACAAAGAACGGATGTTTATTGGGGCAAACTGTAAATAACATGAAAGATATTTTAGTATAGAAATCCTTTTTTTCCAACACAGTCTTATACTGACAGTACAAAAACACACATTTACATTATGAAGATCTCAAAAATAAATTAACAGTAAAATAAAGACAATAAAATACATTGCAAGCAACAATTCACATAAAATTGTAGCAGAATAATAAAATGAAGTCTAACGATAAAATAAAAGGGGAAAAAATGAGAGGCAGGACAGCATATTAACTACAACGTGGTCTATTATAACACTAGTGTGATGAAATCAGGGAAATCTTGCAGGCCATTATTCAGTCATAAAGGACGGGAGATTCTTCATGTAGTTGATAAAAGATTGATGTATTTTATGAAATTTAAAAAATCTTATTCTGCAATACAACTGTTCACCTCTGAGAGCCACGGTCCAACAGGCAACTGGAGATCTGACTTCCATCTCATTGCATTTTTTGGCCTCCTGATGTGCTTTTCATTGATTAAAAAATAAGCGAAACCTTAAAATGTTATAAACTTACAGTACAGCTGAGCGTTTTTCTCTCTAGCCAACCACTGTCTGGCTTCACTCAGGTGATCGTCAGGCATCGTCGGCAGAAAGGAGTTCTTGGAGGAAGAGAAAGTAAAGTTAAAGCTCGTGGGCGGTTTAATTTGGCGTCAGTGTGCAAAAACCCCCAAATAAAATTTGTGTTTTTAATGTGGACCGAGAGAAAACTAGACTTCTGCAGCTCCTCTTGTTTCCAGGCTTTAGAAAGTCTAACCCGTGACGGGAGACTTTACGGCTCATTTCAGAGAGCTGTCAATCATGTCAATCACGACTTGTTAACTGTCACATTTGAATCATGTTAGTGCATTTCTCGTTTCTCCTCGTTTTTTTCTGAAACATATTTTAGCATAATGTTTAGCTGTAAAATAAGACAGTTAACCCCGTGAAACCTGAGCAAACTGGCATGATTCCTTTCAAAGACATGGTAGAAGAAAATGATCAATGAATACAAAGAAATGACACAAAAAAGTTCAAGAAATTACTAAAAAGTAAAGCACAGCTGCCTGAAAATTAGTTAAACCAAAAACAAAACAAGAAAAAGAATCAGAAAAGTGAAAAAAACCCACAAACTACGCAAACAAGACTAGGAAAAGGCGCATAAAAATTTTATAACTCTGTAACAAATTTAAAAACATAATAACGCTAATTATAAATAAAGCTTTTTTTCCTAGACATGTTTCCCTAGCTTTTTTAAAAATATCTTTTTTAATCTGTGGATTTCTTATAGTGTGAATCATTTCTTACCAAGTTGCTCATTGCTTGCTTGTTTTCAGAAACGTGTTTCAACATACTGTTTCACTGAATTACGAGACGCTTTGCTACCAGACGGCCAACACTCTTTCAAACAGACGAGTTTGCATTAAGTCACCCAACAGCAGGAGCGTTTATTGGTCCGGTGTGGCGCAGTGCATTCTGGTAGTTGTAGGTTTTCTACCTCATGAGCAAAAGTGTCCTTTTTTCTCTGGTCAAGTAGCAATTTCAAAAGTATTTGCATCTTTGTACTGCAGAGACGGCTCAGTTTTATGATAAAACGATCTTTTTCTGTACGTGGGAGATAACATGAAGCAAAATGTAAACGAGCGCCCGGCAGGAGGAGTCTTACTGTGACGTTCTGCGGCTGGGAGGCGATCCGATGCAGAGGAACCAGCAGAGGATTCCCGCTGAGGATCACAGAGTCCAGATGGACCAGCAGCTCCAGCAGAGTTTGTCTCTCAGCCGAAAGACCTGAGCTGATGTGGAGACCTGAACCCGGTCCGCCGATCTGATTCAGCAGCAGAGCAGCGCAGAACTCCCTGAACTCCTTTGACTGGACTTTACTCAGGAGCTGCAGCAGCGGCTCCGTCTCCTGTAACGTCGCACAGAGCCACGTGTTAAAAATAGAAATTAAAACAGACACATTTTACACCAGACATCATGTATACAGCGAGAGACCTGCGTGGAGGGATGCACGTGTTGGTCAGGTGACTTGTAGCGGCAGGTGACCTGTCTGAACAAGGCGAGAGCCAGCAGGCTGATCTGAGAGCCTCTCAGCTTCTGCAGAGAAAAGAAAAGAATGAAGAAGAATTTTTTTTTTACCTTTTTTTTTTTTTTTTTTACCTTTTATTCCAGGTAACTTTCTTTTTTTGGCTCATTTTCAGGTTATTTTCTTGTTTGTTAGCTTGTTTTTTACTTTGCCTTTTTTCAGCCTTATTTCATTTAATTTCTTAGTCACAAAAGTTACTTCTTGTGACTTTTTGCAAACATGTCAATATTTTGGCCATTTCTTAAGTTCTTCTTCTCATACTATTGGAAGAAATCAACCAGTTTGCTCAGGTTTCAAAGGGTTAATACGGTGCTTAGAAATGCTTAATAAGTTCATTTCTGATCTCTGGTGGTCATTAGGGGACATTACATCATCTACAGATTACACTGAAGCGGGAACATTTTTGTCTTTTCTCATCTGCTGTACCTCTAAACGTTCGTGCACACGGCTCTTAAACTAAAGTTACCATTTTAAGCACTGATCATATTAACTTTTTCTGACCTGTATTTGTGTCATGAATGCGTCAGATTTGTTTTCAAACAGAACTTGATTCACGGCGTCTCTCACAGCTCGATACGTCGCCCCACAGCAGAGAAACTGGTCCACGTTTGTTTGAGTCATCCTCTACGAGAAAAAAAAATGTGTTAGTGTTTGTTTTCTGCAGAAGCATAAAGCAAAAAACAATTTCCCTGTTTTTCTGAATTAATGACATTATTATTGTAGAATTATGAGAAAGGTTTTAATGGGGAAAAAAAAACACAAAAAATTTTACTCATTAAATCCAGGAGCTGAAGAGATGATACCATAAGTGAGGAAACACCAAAGTCAAAAAGGGAAATAAATATAGAAGCAGAAAAATACATTAATAAATAACATGAAACTGTAAATGAGGTAAATTAAAGGATAAAAACAGAAATTAAAATAATGGATAAATATGTTAAAAAGGCTAAAGAGAGTAATAAAACTGTAAAACAGACTGAAATATATAAATGATAAGTCACTAAAAAATAACGTTCAGTTAAAAGCCAAACTAAAAAGGTAGGTTTTGAGTTTGCGTTTAAAAATTGATACATTTTAAAATTAAAATAACAATATTTTAATTTATATCTTGTAAGATAAAGATTATTGGTAATTAAGATAATATATCAGAATAAATCTAAAGAATTCATTAATGTTTAGCTTTATATTGATGTGGAAGCTAAATAATGACTAATATTAAGTTATGGATAAGGGGTGGGATTCAATCGTGATGAGTTGTTTACATTTTTCAGTATAAGTATTTTTTAATGTCTGTCCACTACTTTATGATTGTCTTCTTTTCTCTTGTACAGTTTTTCCACATGCTTGGAATAAACTACTGTTAGTACTACTACTACTAAAAAGTTTGCTCCCTCCTGATGAAAAGAGAGGAAACATCGTTCTCGTTTTAGCACTCGTGCAGCTGTTAGTGTCGGATCTCTTTACCTGAAGTCGCAGGAGATCTGCGGGGAAGACCCACCTCCAGGTCGGGCAGTTCATCAGCGACAGGATGCAGTCGACGCCTGAGAGTCTGTGGAGCGCTCGGAGCAGGTAAACCCGCAGCCAGTCGTTACCACAGTACTCGCACACCGCCCTCACCTGCTGCAGGAACTGAGCCTCGGCGCCTTCAGGCCGGCCTGCAGAAACACAGCAGCCTCTTTCACCAAACCTCAGAACATCTCATCACATTTTAAATCCCACAACTGATGCATGAAGCAATCAGTACGTTTACAGCATCTTAGAAAAAGTCAAATTATTGTGTGAGTCTGACTAAAACTGGACTTTGCGGCGCCCCATATGCGGAGAATAACATCCTCGCTGCGGCCGCCATGTGTTCGAGTTTGGCCTTTCCTGCTTCATGCTTTAGCTCTCCTATTTTCAATAAAGGCAAAAGCCAAAAAAATCTAAAAAAATTGACTTTTAAAATACATGTCAGTCCAACTGAAATCGGACTAAATCAAATTTTTCAAAATCAGACGAAAACTACCAGATAATGCGATAGAAAAAGGAGCTATTCCGTCCCGTAAACACCTCAGTCGGACTTTAACTGCTGGCCTCGCTTTAAGGTTACAGATAGGGACTGTTTGTTATTTATAAGGGGAGAAGAGGTGCAAAACAGGTCAGGCATATAAAAAAATCTGTAAGCACTGAGGAGAGACTTTTGGCATTGTTGAAGGACATACAACTTGAAAAGGTAATATTTAATAATCATTTTAAATAAAAAAAGTCACACTCCAGCCCCCCCTCTCCTCTGATAAATAAAGAACAGTCCCACAACAGCGGCACAGAGGCAAAAATATATTTCAACCAGCTAAAACAATCAGTACCATTTTAAGTGTACACTATATTTAAATAATTTCTCCTCTTTAGCTTCCACAGCAGCTGATGGAGGCAGCAGTAAAACCACAGCCGTAAAATGAGTTTTTCTCGGCAGAGTCTGGTGTTTTTTGACATAACGGCTTCGAATCCCCACTGATAAAATTGAATACTATATGTAGAATTTATTGCTACGTTTGTACTTTTTTTTCTATTTTATTGCTCATACTTTATTGTAATTTCAATACTTTAAAAATCTTTTAAACCAATGTTCAGCATGTTTTCTCAGTGGAGTCTGGCGTTTTTTTGATATAAAATCCTCGTCAGTCTGACAGCAACGTAAAGTACTGAAAATATTCATCAATATAACGTGCACTTGAACTGATACTGATTTTTTTTAGGCGGCTTAAAGCTAAAGCTGAATAAATAATAAAGGTTTATCGCAGCGTTCAGCGTTTCTCACCTTGAGCTGCGGCGCTCTCCAGCAGCCGTGCCGCGGCGCTCAGACAGATCCTCAGTCTGGCGATGTTGAGCAGGAACTCTGCAGGATCTTCACGTCGGTCTGGAGTTTCTTTTTGGGCGATTCTGCTCAGAAATCTGATCTCTGCTGCGCGTTGCTGCTCTCTGCTCTGCTCCACTTCTCTCGCTTCTGAGCACAACAGAGAGTCCTGAGAAATAAAAAAATAACATTCATTAGCTGCATTATACTTTGACTTTACCTCAAAGGACTTCATCAGAATAACGAGGCAAACGAAAATGAATGATTATGGACTTCTTCAAGCTAGAATAATGATTGCTGTTATTAGTATTATTATTATTATTATTATTATTGCTGTTTTAATTCTTCATTTTATTTTCTTTGTCTGTGGGAAAGTGTGACAGTATGAAGGGATATATATTTGTACATTGATGTACATGATTTGATATAAAATATAAAAATATTGTTTAAAAAAAACTGCATTTGATTATGAGCAAATGTTTGTTTTGCAGAGAAACCACAGTGAAAACAGGCAGCAATGAGACATCTTATCTCCGGGAAAAGCAGGACAAGTACAAACCAGCATCACAAAGAAACCAAAATCTGAAGGCAGAGGACAAATGAAGGAGCAAAGTTTGTGTCTTTGACCTGGAAGCTTTTGACAAACAGCAGGTAGAGTTCAGTTCGGTCCTCTCTGAACAGAAGATTCTCCTCCAGATTCTGCAGGTACGTCTGAATGTGACTCTTCACCTGCTCGAAACTGACACACACACACACACACACACACACACACACACACACACACACATACACACAGATTAATTTCACTGTAGTTATGAAACGTGATCTCATAGCTACTCGCAGAATCTAATTTTATTTCTACATGCAGGCTTTATTGTGTCTTTATGTCTTGATGTGAAGCATTTGAGGCGTGTCATTTTTTTATTATTATTATTATTATTTTACACTCTCAATTTTGTGATTTTCATTATGATTGAGTCACTCTGAACCAGGAGCATCTTCCAAAATGTCATTTCTTTCCACCCCAAAAACTGTGATTCTAATCCATTTTTTTCCGGTTTTGTTAAAGTGTTGTCAGTGATTTGAAATGTGCAGACCGTGTGTTTGAGTCGATCCTGCGCTCGTGTTCGCGGATGATTCTCTCACCTGTACTGCAGCAGCAGTTTGGGAAGCACCGACCGAACCACCGGACTGTTATCCACACACTCCAGGAAAGGAGTGAGCTCTCTGGTCCTGTACACGTCGCCTGCATCACACAAGACAGTGAACGCCTCATTATCACAGCAACATGACTTAAAACTCAAATTTCTCTTTGAACACATATTTTTTGACAGTTTCCCCATAAAACTGCCATTTTCATCTCGGCCTCTGCTCACAAGCTCCTGTATTAACGGAGCAGTCTCTATGAAACATTATTAAACTACTGGAATCTAAAACAGGCGACATACAAACACAGCTCGGTCTGAAATTAACGAAATCATTTTATTATAATCACAAGTCTGTGAGCTGCTTTTCAGATGAAAGACAGGAAACTGTTCAGTGAGCAGAGCTGTCCTGTAGAGAAAAACAAGCGCTTTGTTCACGGAGAACTGATGTCTGAGGAGAAATAATTCATTATAGTGAAATTATTTTTTAAATGTGCTGCTAGCTCATATTTCCAGGATTATATATATAAATAAACAAACATGATTAATCACATGACTCGCAATTTAATCTGTTCTAAAGGGTTATTTTTCAAGTTTTAATACTCTATACTTATCAATATGGAATATGTATATACATATATACATGTACATATACATGCACATATATATACAGTATATATACTTTTTTGGAGGTTCTTGCATCCGAAATGTTGAACCTTAGTAGGCGCCAATGCATATATATATAAATATAAATATATACATATATATGTAATACACCCCCATGATGAAATACAGTCAAAAATGTAGCAGAGACCAAGACAGGAAATCGGTTCTTGTTCTTATTCTCTCACTGACCGTTGGCGGAGACGAGTAAAGAAAAGAGCAGCTTCACGACTCCCTCTGCGGGCTCCTGTCCCTCCGACAGACTGAACCTGGACACCACCTCCAGGAAGAAGGAGTTACAGCAGGACCTGATCGCCGCCTGCTGCCGCAGAGACGCCCTGAACCACCAGACGCAAAGTCACTGATCAGACACCCGGACACGCCCGACGTACCAGAAAACAGCAACAGAAACATTTTTCAGAGCTCACTTGATGGACTCAGAAACCGTCGGCCTGAAGTCTTGCGGCAGGTCCGTCCTGCATGTTGGACAGGAGCGTCGGTCCTTCTCAGCGCAGCGCTGGAGACACGGCAGACAGAAGACGTGCTTGCAGGGCAGGACGGACGGCTCTGTGAGCTCCGAGAGACACACCGGGCATGTAATACCAAACCTTTTAAAAACAAAATATCAGGAGAGATCCATTAATGTGGATATTAATGTATAAAAGTGTGAGATAAGAAACAGATTATTTTGTTGTTACTTCTTTTGTACATTACAATAAAAATAAGGCTGACTCGTGTATTAAACTGATAAATCTGTTGTTAAATAACATGTTAAACACGTCTTGTGTGTATTTGAGATTTCTTCTGTTCGGACTCTAATTTAATATAATACAGTTTTGATCGCAGGTGATGTAGAATAATGATGAATTTTGATATAAAGACTTTTTGAAATATGTTATATATTTTCTAATAGAACCTCTGCATCACTGTTTTCTTTCCCTACGGACTTTTTTCTTGGTATTTCCTATGTAATATATTGAATATATTGATATTTTCGATTGCCAGTTGTTTTGGTTAGCGTTGCACCTACATGATGTTTATATATATACTATATAAATATATATATATATATTTCAGCTGACTGTTATCATTCAACACGTTCCCCTTAAATCAAAACAGAGTAGAAAGAGTGAAATCAGATTCTGACCTCAGATCTCTGCTGATGCAGTCGTCATGAAAAGAATTGAGGATCCGGATCAGCTGCTGCAGCGAATCAACGCTCCGCACATCAGGTGACGCCTGCATCAGCTGATAGAGCCAAAAAGATAAAAAACATAAATAAAAGTGAATTTGCAATACTTCCAACCACATATGTGCAGACATCCAAACTCTCATCCGGTTTATGGCATGTAAGTGTGTGTTTGTCCATCCATGTGTGTCTTTCGTTGTATGAATAAATCCCCAGTTATGAGTAAACGATCATTCACACATTATCTTCACGCCAAATTTCAGCCTTTGTGTCAGAACGACCCACAGAGCTGCTGGTTACAGCTAAAACGCTGAAAACATTTCTTTGTTTTTAAAATAAAAAACATTTATAGCATCGCAACAATAAACACAAAATGCACCATGTTACCAACACATCACAAACCATCAACATGCAGAAAACCGACGCCACGAAAACAAAAACAACTACAGAGATAAAGACACTATTACTAAAGAAACAAATCATCATGATAATTATACCTCTAACCGTGGCTTTAATGAACACATTTTCTAAAACATTTCGTGTCTTTGTCACAAACATCTCCCACCAGTATCACCAATTAAAGCTCCCAAAACTTCACTTCTGGTGTTAATAAAAACACTTTCTGAATCCATTTCACTCACTTTCAGGAGAAGGTCGCAGTTTTTCAGAGCCAGTTTTTTCAGTCTCGAGTCGTCATGTTGGACTTTAAAAAGGACGTTCTGGATGAAAGACGCAACAACCAGCATCTGCTGCCACAGTGACCTGAAAGAGCAGATGACGTTAAACTAAACTTTTATTAAACACGGAAAACAGTTTTTTGTTCTGGCTGTACATGTGGTCAGACTGACCTGATGGAGTCCAGATGTTGCAGACAGCTCGGGCTGCACAGAGTTCTGTATTTCTGACCAAACAGTCGATCCAGACACGGCTGCAGAAGCTCCACTCTGCTCACAAACGACTCGCACTCCTGCAGCGACGTCACAGTCAGCAGTTTGGTCTGTTCAACGCAGAAACCCAGAGCTCGAATGTCCTCCACCTGCAACACCGTCACATTTTTTCAGCATTGCAGTCAGCATGTTAAGGATTCTCATAATAATAAATCATCAGACTTATGTAGCACTTCTCAGAGTCATCAAAAACACCTTACACAAGGAGATATGAATACATAAGGAAACAATGAGATATACCATCACATGCCACTTCATATATAAAAACAAATAAATGCAAAAAGTTCATTCTCACCATTTTCTGGGGTTCAGTCTGTGACCCCTGATGAAGGACTTCAGCAGCTAACTGAGGCTGCAGCAGAAATATGTGGCACAGAGTGTCCAGTCTGAGGGAAAAATGTTTGGCGGCAGCCATTATCCACGCAGGAGAGAGCTCAGCGGCGACGCCCACGGACGTCTGGAGCTCGGACACGCAGCTCAGCAGCGCTCTGGTGAACACCTGTAAACGACACGTGTCCGACTGTTACCGGCCGCTCCTAAAATGTGCTTCATCTAAATGTGCGACTAACAAAGTCTTCACCCTGAGCTCGTCCTTTGACTTGATCTTCAGAGAGAGCAGCAGAGAGTCTTGTAGAAATCGGTGGCCAAACTCGGATCTGTCCTCGTCTGAGAGTTTCTGTAGGTGGCCGCCCAGCCCGCTGCTGGTGAAGGTCTTCACAATCTGCAGAATCCTCCTGGTGCCGTCCTCTTTGGTTACTGCGGATCAGACAAAAGAGCCACAAAAAATTAACTTGTTTACTAAGAACTTCTGGATCTAAAATGTAATCACTACATCATTTTATCTCATTCGACGTTTGAGTGAAATTTGGTCTAATTGGCATATGAATTCTTAAGTTATGGCCAAAAACATGATTTGTGAGGTCACAGTGACCTTGAACCTTGACCTTTGACCACCAAATGTAATCAATTCATCACTGAGTCCGAGTTGACGTTTGTGCCAAATTTGAAGAAATTTCTTACGGTGTTTTTTAGATATTGAGTTCACAAGAATAAGACAAATGCAAGGTCACAGTGACCTTGACCTTTGACCACCAAATTTAAATCACTTTATTATGAGTCCAAGTGGACGTTTGTGTCAGATTTGAAAAACACCCCCAAGGTGTTCTGGTCGGTGACACAGTGACCTTATACTTTGACCTAATTATAATCAGTTCATCATTGAGTCCCAAGGGATGTTTGTGCCAAATTTAGAAAAACTTTCTCAAGGTTTCCTTGAGATACTGTGTTCACGAGAAAGTGACACACGTGCAAACAGACAGATGTACAGACTGACAACATAAAGCCTGCAGATCACTGGTGCACAGGCATAAAAACATTTGAAACCATTACCAAGATAAACTTTAGATGTTCTGGAGTTTCTACCAGTTGAGTGAAGACGATAAAAAAGCCTAAAATCACGTCAAACCTGGCATAAACTCGGATTCTTCCCACAGGCTGTCGAGCTGCATCCTGAAGAGCCAGCTGAAGGGAGCAGCACAGGCTTGTTCTTCACCATCCAACAGGAAGAAGTGATGCACAGGCACCTCCTGGTCTGACTCACTGGCAATTAAGTTACAACAAAGAAAGATTATGCTTTCTGTTGTTTAAATTGACAGTGGGAATTAAACAATAACAGTAATCTGCAGTACCTTGAGTTTTGCAGAGGTGCAAGGTCTAAAATCTGTGAATCTGCCAGGATGTCCAACCACAGTTTCACCAGGCCCGGGCTGAGCCCGTCATCAGAGAGCAGCTCCAGATTTGCATTACGGTCCATAACTTCCAACATGTATGCCAAGATCGGAGTCACGGTGGACTGAAGGCAGCGCCACAGCGTGTGTCTGTCAGTTCAAGACACAAAACAAAGATGATCCATAACAAAAGATAATGCAAGGATATACAATGGTACAAATTTAACCCTTTGCTCCTTATTTTGCAGCTTGTTTTTTTAAAAACTCGGGGCATAATATCTGATATCAATCCAGTACAAGCTATTTTAACGCTTTCCTGCTAAATAACTTTACCTCAGCGTTCCCCCCTCCTGCAGAGCCTGGCGTTTCTTTGCTTCTCTGTTCACCCACTCTTTAGGAGAGCACATCATTTCTTCTCTTTGAGCCAAAGCCTCGGCCAGTCTGCTCAACAACACCTCCTGAAACTGAGCTGTAATAAAGAACAGAGCTGAAATTTATCCGAAACTCGTCACAGATGCAACAAAACTGAATGCATTAGCTTAGATCAGAGTCAAATTTTGGCTTCTAAAGGACAAAATTTATCACGATTCACAGAGAAAGTGATCCACAAATCCTGTCAGACTTCTGCATCCTGGTTAACTTAATCAAATTAATATACAAACTTAATTTCCAGATGGTTGTATTTACCTCCTATATGCGATTTACCACCTCCAAGAAGAGTCAGGAGGATGTGCATCCGCTGCATGCTTCGCGACGTAACGGCGTCAGGGTCCCTCAGCAAACCCACAGCTTTTTGGATACATGATCTTACTAAGGACAGGCTGTGGAGGTGAGCTCTATCTCCCTGTACACAAACACAATTATATTTAATATACGCAACATTAAAAAAATGTTTTATGCATATAAAGCAACTGAAGGTGTATTTATTCTTAAACTTACATTTGTATCTTTTTGAGAGTGTTGTCTTTTTTTCGCTGTTTCTCCATCTTCTTCGTGTTCTTTTAAGGAATAAAGAATACTGTTAAATTTATAGCATAAAGAAGCCTTGAGAACAATAGAACCACTTTTTACCCATCTGCAATACAACACTTTTTTTAAATCCTCTTCACTCTGCAATAGAAATGGTCCGTCACTTCCTGCAGTGGTATTTTTGCTGACTGTGATGTCATTTCTTGGAGTATCTTATATGCAGTCCATGTCAATAAACCATAATAACAGAAAATATAATAATAGTGTCATTGGAAAACAAATAAAATTAGCCTTTTTTAAAAAGATTTTATAAAATCCAAAAGATTTCTGAATGCAGAAATATAAACAAAATACTTCTTGACATTTTTTTTTAAAAACTATATACATCATTTAGTTGATAGTTATTTTTATGAGCCGAGTGCAAAGGTGACAGATTAATCATTCATTTGTCTGATGCCACCCTGTGTTTCTTTGTGATTTAGCACCACATGTAACGAAGCGCAAAGATTTCAAAGGTCAGCAAACAAAACGGTGACACAGAAGACAGAATCCTCAGCTTTCTGCTGCAAAAAGCAGGAACACTGTAGCTATTCTGGTTTTTATTTTCAATCAATATGTACAAAGGATTATGCAAACAACAATCTCCCTCAGCCATTATGGATACATACCCACATAATTATGTTAACATACAATGTTTGCACGGCATGTAAATTAGAGTTCGGTAGGCAGCATAAGGAAATTATGAGATTATGGGAAAAACATAAACTGTTATTGTTCTTGTTTTAAATTTAGATATGATCATGCAGAGAATGACCTCCCTCAGCCGTCCGTAGGATGCCCATTTTTAAAGGGTTAATACCTAAAAGATGAACAGATTTTACCTGGCAGTGTGGGGCTGAGCAGGTTGCTGATGAGAGTTCCACAGAAAACCAACAGGTTCAGGCTCATGTCCTCTGAATCCCTCAGGTCGTCAATATGCACCGAGTGCCAGACTCCTTCGATGTGAGAGACAAAACATTCCTTTAATCTTGTCATATACGTCATTTCTGCAAATAACTGTTTTGAAATAATGATCATATTGCACTTTGAACTCACCTCCTTGAAAGCCAATGTACTGAGATTGACTTGGGATCCTGGAAACCTTCACAATAAAAATCACCCAACAGGTCTGATCCTCCAGCGACATCAGGTAATTCATGGTGCAGTATCTGGAGGAAGAGAGAAGCATGAACACATCTGAAACACCTGCATTGCGCATTTTCTTCCTACTGAGCTTTTAGAGAACCACACTGCCATCTGTTCAGGATCGTGACATTGAACCTTACTTTGCTGATGCTATGAGCTCATCGCTGCAGTGGGACTCCTCAAGGTCCATCTGGATCAACAGGATCTGAAGAGAGTGGCCAGCATCTTGAAGGAAACCCCTGACCCAGAAAGGAGAGATAAAGAACAAGATAAAGAAGAAAAAAGAGAACTAGAATTTCAATTAGTGCATTGTGCCAAATTTAAAGAAATGGCTTCAAAGTGTCAGCATCAGTTCATCACTGAGTCCAAGTTGAAACATAAAAAACAAAAACATAATACCTGCCACTTCAGCTATCGGTGGTGTGGAGGCATAACAAAAACTCCATGCTGCTGTTGTGTGAACAGTTCATACCGTATCTTGTTGCAGAAGGAGATCTCGGTGTCAAACTGGTGGAGCGAGAGCAGGAGGATCCTGTCCGTATGCAGTCCAAGAGCATGGGCTAAAACCTTGACGTCCAATCTGGTCAGCAAGCTGGAAAATGTGGTTATCTGTGGGGAACCAAAAAGCAGAAACAATTTGTTAAGATTGTAAAGAAATGATGTAAACAAAATTTAATCAGTAGTTTGTGGCTTACCTCCAGAAACTTGCTGGACTCCTGATGCTGATTCAGACAATCTTTCAGGAAATCCCGCAGGCAGTGGTGGTGTTGCTGCTGGAAGTACATTTTTTGGAGTTTCTCTCTCTCCTGTTTGGCTAAATCTGAATTCTTGAGCCTCACAACAGCATCAGGAGTGGCGCAGTTCAACAAGAGACGTTTTGCTACTTCGAAGATTTCCTCTTCATCGTTTACCGCAGCAGATCCAACAGCATTTTCTGTCTCCATCATCTCTTCGCTCTCAGGCAATGCGTTGATCTCGTCATCATCATTCAGCTCAATTTCTTCCTCCTCTACAACAATCTCAATATCCATTGCTTCACCCAACTGATCGTCCTCCTTATCAGTTACCTCTTTATGTTCACTGGAGATTGATTCAGGTGTTGAGTTTGGTTCATCTCCTTCCTGTGAGTCTTCTTTTTCATTCTGTTGTCTCACTGATCCCTCCTCAACATTGGGCACTCTCCTTTCCAGTGCTTGCAAAAGAGCGCTGGCACAGGCATCGTCGTGATAGCCAACAAAAATGTCAGACAGCCTGAAATCCTCTGAGGCCTCACCCGAGAATTCCTTCACCCACTCCTTCAGTTTCTGAAGAGCCCTGCGCTGCCATGGTTCCAGGTCGGTGCTCCTATCCACCCTGTGCTTTTCAAGCCTGTTGATGAGGGGCATCGGAAAGTGCTCATAGACCTTCTTCTGGTCCTCCACTACCACCAGTCTGAAGTTTGTATGGACACGACATTTGACTCTGTGGGACCCGAGACCAAGATCAACATATTGCTGATTACTGAGGTACACGTAGTACTGGTTCAAGGCATCGTAGAGGCTTTCGTAAAGATTTTGCATGTTAAGGAGGATGACAGTGCGCCCAGTCTCCATGCATGTTTTCACCCGGTTAACGTTGCGGCAGATTTGGGCGTACTCCTGGTCTTTTGGGAATCCCGAGCCAAAGACTATTTCAGGTGGTGGACAGTCTCCTTTGGCAAAGATTTGCTGCTGAAGGATGTGGAGAGCTGCGTTGTTGGTGGTTAGCAAGAGGAGGTAACGGCTCTCCTGGTTGGAGTCATGGTCAAGATTCTTTTTCACCATTTGCAAGGTGCTTGGTCTTGGAATTTCCATTACGTTTTGGTAAACATCTTGGAAAAACAAGACGGGGTCAAAACCTTCTGGCTGTCCACTGAAGTTACGCAAGATGGCCTCTACCAACTGTCCTCCATCTGGCTCTTGATTGGTTGATTTGACCACAGCAAAGAGCATTTTGACCAGGCTATAATAATCCCTTAGCCCAAAGAACTGATTCTTTGTGGTCTCGTTGCAGATGCTCAAGAAGGCCTTTGCCAACAATGGGAACAGGTGTTTGATTTTGAGGAGAATTTGGTTGGAGGATGAGCAAATTCCCTTGGCAGTTTCCACAAGTTCATCCTCACTCGGATCCCATCTCGACACAAATATTCCTCTGTTCATCTTTGCTGGGTCAAGAGCCCAGTTGGAAATGCCAACAAAGCCAACCTTCATGTGTGGATCTGGCTCGTCATTGTCAATGCAACCATCCTCCAAGAGAGGATGAAGGGTCTTCAGGGGCATCTGCGGAGAATCTTCTGCCAGTCCTATCTCATCAAGCACCACCACCGATACATACTCGTCCATGTTTTTGTCCTTCTGGAAACGGGCGCAGTTCCTGAATGTCCCGATGATGCCCTCTGGACTGGAGTGAGGACTGCACTGGAAGGAGACCATATGGACTTGCTTGAGTTTCTTGAACAGTTCACAGTGGGAGTTCTGGCCCTGCATGGCATCAGCAACAACTGTTTTGGCGAGTGACTTGGAGCTGCCTGGTTTGCCAACCAGAAAGAGTGGGATCCTGAGCTCGATGCAAACCACCATGAGAAACACGTTCTCTTTGAGTGCAACATTTTTGGCTATGGTCTCCCTTGTTTGTATGTTCTTTAGGAACAAGTCTTGACAGGATGAAATCTCTTTCTGCAGTGCTGCTGAAGAGTGGAGAGGGTCTGGAAAGTACTGACAAATTTCAGAGAGGTACTGGTCTTTGTCCACCAGTGACGGGTAGTAGCAGACTCCAACTGAAAGACTCAAGCACTTTAGTGCTTTATGAGCCTCACTGAGACGAGAGCAGTTGATGAAAAGGTCTTCGCTATGCTGGTAAAACCAAACAAGCACTTTCATAGACCTCTCCACATCTCTAAGACTCACAAAACTGCACTCATTTTTCCGGCTTCGCATATATCTCTGAGAGGCTGCCAGCACATATGAAATTATGTTCCCGCAGACCACTGGCAAATGATTGTCGTCAACTTGCTTCTGGACAATCTGCTTGATGTAGGAAAGTTCAGTTGAATCACTCAACTGACCAAAGTCCCACACCAAGGAAGCCATGCTTGGAGGCAGAGGATGAACTCTGTACACCAGCTGCCTTAGAGGGACTTTGCCAAGGCGATCTTCTGTTTCATCTGCCTTCACTCTGTATCCCAAACCTGCACGTTCCAAACGTTCCACCATTTCAGGTGAATGCTTCCTGTAAGGATTGCAAGCAGCTATTATTTTCAAGCCAGTCCCTTCCTTCAGAGGTTGCCCCTTCACTGACTGGTCACACAGGATTTCCTTGATGGCGAAAATGGCCTCTGTGGTGTTGCCTTCGTCAAAGAACAAAATAGTGTCCAGTTTGTGAAGTTTATGATTCCTCTCAGCAAGTCTCTCTGCCTCCCGCACCTTTCTGTAGATCATCTCTGCTGTTGTTCCTCCATGTACCTTGACAAGTACCATGTTCTCCACTGGTTTTTCCTCCCTCTGCAGAGCACAAAGGAAACTGACTAATCTGGTTTTCCCACAGCCAGTCTCTCCCATGATGACAACTGGAATCCCGCACCTGAATCTCATGTGTATGGCCAACATCTTCATCACATTGTCAGCAGTGAGCTCATATGTTGGGTCTGGATCAAATTCTCTGTCCGTCACTCCTCTATTTGCACCGACAACGCATGAAATCCTTTTGATTTTGGCCGACCGGGACAGCTGATCAAAGTCTTCAGTGAGACAGATCTGCTGCCGTTCCAAACCTTGAAGAAGGTTTTGCGACATCACGTCTTCTATCAGGACTTTGCTACTGTGAGGATCTACAGCACAGATTGTGTTTTGACATTTCTTCACATTAAAGCCAAGAAAAGACATTGAGAATCGGTCTGCATTGAAGAAGATGTATGGATGAGACTCATTTTCCCAATGCTTACGAATTGTCAGACGGGCAAGATCATCATCCTCCAAACTGTTATCAATGTGCAGCATGGCACTTTGATCAGATGTGTTCAGCGACGGTGAGGCGAAATCTCTTGCCATTAGAATCATGAACTTTACAATGAAGCCCTTGAAACCAGGCAGCTGGTCCGCCAGAAAATCTGGATCACAGAAAATGGAGTTCTCACAGTCTTTCAGTTGCACATTGAGGAACCAGGAGAAGTTCTTCAGCTCAGCCCAAGATGGATCTTGCATCCCACAGTATGACAGAAAGTGATTGATGCAATCAACCGGATCCCCGGTTGTGGATCCTTCCTGGTAGTTAAAACGATCCAGATTGTAGTTACTTCTGTAGCGCTTCAAGTACTGATAGGGTCTTTGAATCCCCTCACTGCAAAACTCCTGCTCATCCATGAGTGGGTCAAAGGTCTGTTTGGTCTGCGTCCCTTTACTGGACAACTGTTTAACCTCTTTAGGAGGTCTACAGTGGATGGTAGGCAGAATGTCAAGAAGTCCAAGTCTCATCTGTGGGAGCAAATTAAACACATGCATTTATGAAATCAGTCATAGCCTGAGATTATTTTCTGTAATTTTGCTTTACATTCAAAAAGGGGCAGAATGCCTTAATCTGAATCTCTTAAGGTCCATAACCAAATTGTTAAGAATATAAGAAATGCTTAAAGGCATTGAATTCAGAGATCTATTGGACCTCAAGGTATCACATGCAAGTAAACATCGATTACTTGAATACAAGCTGCTGCCACCTGATTGCAGATATATCTTGCCAAGATGCAAAACTATGAGACGTAATAACTCATTTGTCCCTGTTACCACTGGCCTCATTCATGGAATCATGTAATTTTTGGTTTTATTGTGTTTTCTTGTGTGTATGAAACTATTACTTTCTTTTACTCTATGCTGGCTGTAACACAAATTGCCCTCAGGGACTATAAAGTTCACTTTGACCTCAATCATAAGACATTTTTAAAAGCTTTTTTTAAGGAATGCTCATCTGCTAGTATTTTCTTTGGTAATTGTTTAGCTCCAAAAAAACGCCTTTATCTGGTCACAAATGCACACTAAAATGTGGCAGACTTTGCCGAAATAATTCTAGACGCTATAAGTGATGGGTAAATTATCAGACAATGCTGATGTGACTTGACAAAATTAGTTATACCTTACTAGTTTTGTTTATATTCAGAAAATGCATACAACATAAAATATTAAAATATCCATTTTAGGACAGTCATAAGAAATAAATAAAAAATACCTGTTTTGTCTGTTTTTGAGGGAATGTGTTTGTTCTCAGGACCTCAACAGTGATCAAGTGAGCTTCATTCCTTCTCCACAGCATGCCATGGCTGTCGCTCAAAGAGCCCAAAACTAACAGATGGAACAGGAGCTCCTCCAGACCTGAGCGAACCTGACAGGTTACAAAACCGAATCAGAAGACAGACTCTCATGCAAAACCAGCAAGTGATCTGCACAGATTAACGCTTGCATACTCACTCCAGCAGTGTCAATGTGCAGGAGAACAGGGTCCTGCTCTCTCAACGGGGCCAGTTTCTCTGATAGACTTTTTATCAAGGAGTCGATATCAACGCATGGCTCAATCAGTCTGATCCTGATATGTTTTGCTCTGGAGGATTTATGCTGGAACTTCTCAAACAGACGATCCACATATAGGGATTTCCCTAACGATAGACAAAAAGATGACAAGAAAAGTATTCCATTAATTTCAATATTGTAACTAAGAGCACCATCTCGATTTTTTCTAGATTGTAAGTAATGAGACCTAAAACCCAAAAATCTGTTAGCATCTTAGCACCTCTGGTTCCTTCGTCTCAAAGTCTATGGGTCTTTTGAATGTGCTTTTTGGTTTTACAGCCTTATTAGGCGGGTCTCCACTAACCCTCAAATTGCACAAATTAAAATTTCGAATATAAAATACACCTACGCCCTTACATGGCCGTCCCATTATCGCTTGCATAAAATGCCTACATGGCCTTGGATTGGAAATAGTAACGGCCAGTGCGCTGGCTGCAACAGAAATAAACCTGCTAATGTTTCACTCAATGGAAACGCAGTTATCTTGCGATTGTATTTTATCGACATTTCGAAAATATTGCTCAAGTTTTGCGTAAATCTGTAATGGAAACCCACCTATTGAGGCATTGACATTTAAGTCATGTTGATTGCGATTTTACTTCCAAAACTGAAGGGATGTTCATATGTATCATATATATTCATATAAATAAGATTTATCTGCTGAACAAAAGCATGAGTAAGCAGCATAAACTCTTTTCTGCCACAGAGTGTATTCAAAATCCAATGGAGAAACCCCTTTAGCTTTTTCAAGGGAACCAGGGCGATGCTAACCTTCAGGTTATCATACAAAAAACCTCATCCCTGCATTACTCTGTATCATGATAGTTAGGGTCACCCTTACCAACTGCAGGGCGCACAGATGACACCATCCAGACTGAGAGCTGATCAGGAGAAACCAGTGCGACAGGGTTTTGTGGCAACGCGTTCAGTCTGAAGTGGTCATGCAGATATTTCCTGGCAGTCTGCGCCGTTAGACTCACACCAGCCTGAACTTTCTCATTGCTGAAGAAAGAGGGCACATATCTGTGCTGGTGCACAACCGGACTGACTATTATCAAGCGATAATGCGGGTTTGCACTTCTCTCAAAACCCTGGAAGAGCTCCCCCAAGGACACACTGACATCATATCCCAGCAGCCCCGGATTGACGAGACAGTGTATCTTCTGGCAGTTCAGTTCGGAGCCTTGGCCGAGAGCTCGGCGGAGAAATATCTCCACCTCCTCTTCTGTGGTTTCCTCTCTGCAGACTAGAACCTCATCGGTAGACGGCAGAGGCTGCTCTGGACTCTGCATGTAGAAAGACAAGACGGTGGGAAAAACTTCTGCACTGGGACAAAGCACAAGATTGGGTTTTCCCTCCTGGAGAACCGGAGGGAGGTGCCTGATCACGTGTTGCAGGTTTATTTCAGAGAGGCACGAGAGGAAGTGGCCCAGAGACGGGATGTCCAAGTACTCGTTGAGATACTGTGGCATGTCGATCTTGAATCTACGCCACAGTTCTTCAAGACTGTCCTTATCGCACTTCCTTTTGCCATCGTCATCACATTTCATGGCGTCATCATCTTCATCCTCTGATGAAAACTCCATCAAATCGTGAGCCTCTTCCACGTCCTCTTCAGGTGAAGCTGGTGTTTCATCCACAGAAAGAATGAGCGGCACTTGATCTTCATCGTCATATTCAACATCTTTCAGTTCCTCATAGTTTGAGGCGACTCTTTCTGCATAACTGTAAGCAGTTCTGACGTCAATTAGAGTGCACTGAGGCTTTATGGGAAAAAGCAGGTGCCGTAACTGTTGGGGAAGTGACGCCTGCCGTTGACACACTGTGTGTATCCAGTGGCACAGGTACACCATCTGCTCTGAGGTGTAGTGATTCAGCAAGCTGAAGTTGGAGCGCATCTCACTGACGAAGGAGCGCCACTCCTTCTGGCAGCTGTCCATGGAGTTAGCCAGCTTCTGTATCTGCTCGGTCACCTCGCCGTAGTACGCCATCTCTCTCCCCTGCAGGGATACGAAGGCAGCTTTGATGCACGGCTGCTGTCGAGGGCAGCACTGGACCTCAGCACGCCACTCCCTAAAGAGCATGTTGCCGGATGTTTGCATCTGGAGAAGGATGGCGCCCAGTCTCTGAACTCCTTCAAAAACCTAAAATACATGCGGACAGGAATGCAGAGATTTATTCAGTAAAATTAAAGGTTTTAATGCACTGTTTTTGGATTTATTCAAATGGAAACCTCCAGGGCTGAAAAATGAAGCCAACGTTGGAGTGCCTAAAAACTGCAGCTCCTCTAATGTCCACCTGAGGCCGCCTCCAACACGGAGTAAATCCCCATTGAACCGCGTGGTAAAATGCCAAACTTCACAGCAGAAATAAACATGTTTACATCCTTGCTCTGCTATTTTTGTTGTAGTTTAAACATCATCTTAATAACCTCGCACCAGCGTGCATTGTGCAAAAAGTTACCTCGTCTTTAATTCAAAATATTTTACTGATGAACTATGTCTAGCACTGGCAGTGACCAGGGAGGGATTCATTTTATTTTTACATGTTTACTCAGTCCATATTGCTGGTGCACTGATTGCAGCTGCTGTGGATATATATATATATATATATATATATATATATATATATATATATATATATACCTGTGCTTACCTCATATTTCTGCAATGATCATTATATATTGAAAAATTTCAATAAAAAAGATTTTGACCAAAAAAAAGCCAACAGTTTGCTGACCTCTGTGAACCTGTTGACTTGCTCTCGGCCGTGCTCCCCTTTGGACGACATGAGCATGAGTTTGTTCTGCAGCTCCAGCAGGTCTTCAAGCTTGTAGCTCTTCTCCTCTCTGCCCGTTTTCACCCTGACTTGCACCATATTCTGCAGACATCTCTGCAAACACGATCAATAATTTACATGAATTCAATCAGCAAGGTCCCACAACTTAGTATCTTTAACCCTTAGAGCTCCGCTTTAAAATCACACACACTCGAATCGCTCTGCACACAAAATGCACATTTCTAAATCAGGCTAAAAAAAGTATTACACATTAATACAAATTTCTACTTTTGCTGAGTTTACGTTTTTTTACCAACATTGGTCCTGATAGTTAGTCCTATAAATATCAATTATTCATTTTACACACACACGCACAAAATATTTTTAATAAATTACATACTAAGTAGACTTTTTTTGCCGCTGAGAGTCTGATATATGTCAATGATTAGCTTTGGCTGTGGGATCAAAAATGTCAGTTTGAATGGGTTTCAACGGAGCATTTTTTGACCTTTGACAGTCTGAATGTAACTATTTAGTTTCCACGGTGTATTTTAGACTTATTGTAGGAGCTGAGCTGCAAATCCCAACATTAAACAGAAATACACAATCATGCCAGAATGTATGCACAAGCATGAACACAGACAAAATTATCCCCAAAAAAAAGAAGAATTAAAAGTGCTTAAATGCACCAAACAGTCTCTAAGGGTTAAACTGTTTTAATGGACTCACCTTCTCTGTGTTGTGATCCGACCATCCGACGTGATAAACTCCGTGAGCGTTAATAGACGACGCCAGAGAGAGAGAGGACTGCTCCACTGAGCCGTGAGTCTCCTTCAGCGCTTTCAGCCAGTCCAGCAGGCGAGTCGACTCTTTCTACAACAAAACGAAACGCCACCATCACTCTGCTGCAGATACTTTATGTTCCGCTTACAAACTCAGAGGGAGGGGAGCATACCAGTTTGTGAGGGAGCTTCTCATCCCTGTTTTGGGTGTCCCACACCTGCTGAGCACACCTCATGAACTCCTCAAAACCGGCTTGAGGGGAGAGGGAGTAGAGCAGAGGGGCGTATCCCATCACTGCGTCGTGGAAACAGGCCACCTGGTCGATCTCTCTGTCGTTCTCTCCAGCAGATATGGAAGCCAGCTCCACATACACCTTCACGTCGCTCATACCTGATGAGGCGATTCAAAAGTCAGCAGGAATGCATCGTCTGCAAAATGAAAGAAAATGTCTTTTTTTTCCCTCACTTTTCAGGTTTTTTCTGACCCAGCTGACCAGAGTTTGGCTCTTCAGAAACTCGTCCAGGCAGGCGGTGTGCTGCTCGGTGACCGTGGAGAGAGTCTGTTTTGCACGCAGCAGGTCGTCACTGAGGGACCGCAGGGGCCGCTGCTTAAACGTGTCTTCTTCCTGTTAAACAGCCGTGCACATGATACAAGAATTATCCAATTTACACGAAAGAAAAAGTACTTTCAAACACATGCTTTGCTTCTCCTTGACAGATTTTAAAATGCAGTTGTGTGTAATATCTTAAAAATGTTTTGAATGAATGTCAGTTTTCTGCTATCCCTTTCCAGTTTATATTTAACCCTTTCCAACCTGAGGAAATTGTTTTTTTCTTTCAAAAACATGAGAAAAAGGCGATGAATAACTTTACAAGAAATGGCCCAAAAATTTGCAAGAAATTAGTAAAAAGTTATGAAAAAATTTGGAAAATAAAAAGAAAGGAAGACGACCTTAAGAAAGTGCTAAAAATAAAATATAATTATATACTGATATATTTTTATTTGTAGTTTTTTTCATAACATAATTTTAAATATATAATTGTGGTTAATGTACATTTTTCTTTTTTTTATATCTCCCAAAGCTAATTTTCACACCACCTCTTGTCCCCTTTTGTTTTTTTGTGTTTTTTCAGTTTGCAGGATTTTATATACGCTGTGGTTCAGATTTACTGTGCGTTTTTTACCAGCTGGCTCAGGGTGTCGATCTGCGTGAAGTTCCCAGAAAGCTTCATTGTTTCGGCGATTTTCAGCATCGCGCTGGCTGCAGCCGCCGCCTGGTGGAGCTGTCGATACTCCTGGATCTGACCCAGTCTCAGCTGCACCCAGTCCGTCTTTGCAGGTTCACAGAGCGTCTCTGACATCAGAACCAGCTCCTTCTTCACGAGCTGCCCGTCTCCCCGGTCTCCAGACTCCAACAAAACCTGATCCAGCTCCTTGAAGGTGATGTCTGCGTTTGCGATGCTGACGCTCAGCTGGTAGAAGTCGTTCAGCAGCGGCGTCCAGATGTTCTCGCAGATCTGCGCTAAGGTGACGGAAACGGGACCAGAGCAGGGTTGCCTCGCTGATGCCAAAGAGGCGGCCCCGCTGACCCAGGAGGACAGGATCAGGCTGCTGTGATGCAGTCTGTGCATCTCTTGGGACATTTTCAGGGCGTTCAGACAGGTGTTATACCAGAGTACCTGGGACGGACCCGTCCTCCCCAGTTTGCCCTCAGAGTCAAAGGGCTGAACCAGGACTAGTTTGTTCAGGCTCACAGTCTGGAGGTCTGTGCTGTGCTGCTCCTCCAGAGTCCGCATCTCAGGAACTGTTTAAAGAAGAACCACGTTACTGAAGAAACAGCCACGTAAAATCATCTTTAATATCACACACTCCTTTCCAAAATATTATACATTAATATTATTTTATACTTTCACTGAGTAAAGTCAGTTCTAATCATAAATATCAAAAGTTCATTAATTTTCAGAATTTTAGTCATTTAAATACTATTTTTTTTCATGATGTCACTGTGTTTTTGGATTTTAAAAAATGTATTACTTTCAATATAATACATGCAAAGTAGATTTTATTTTTTTAGAACCACAGCCTGGAATATGTCAATGACTTGCAGCAACATTGATTTTTATACATTATTATTTTTGTGCAGAATACTCACACTCAAATCGCTCTGCACAAAAAATGCACTTTTCAAAATCAGGCTATAAAAAAATATTATACTTAATATGATTTTCTTCATTGAGTTTATTTTGTTTCTATATATTAAATATAGAAACAATATTAAATATTTGCTCATTTTCAGAAATGTATTCCTTTAAATGACAGATTTTTATCATGACGGTACTATGTTTGTAGATGACAAAAAAAAGAATTATTTCCACTATACTACATGAAATACACACACACACACACACACACACACACACACATATATATATATACACATTTTTTTATTTTATTTCCATAATCTGGTCAGCTTACTGTTGTGTGACACACACACACACTCGCACACACACGCTCGGTCACACGTTTGATTCGGAGCGCGTCTTGCTGCAGAAACTCTTACCTGTGATGCTTTCTGTGACCTTTGCCATCATCTTTATCAGCGTGTCCATCTGCTGTTTTCTCTGCACGAAAACCTTCAGATCCTTTTCTCTCTGAGCCAAAACAGCGTCTGCATCGGCAGGAACCGCCTCAGATCTGTTGTTTTTCTTGTCTGTAAACGACACAATGCAGCTTTTATTCATTAACACGGTTTTTATCTCAAAGGGGAGATTTAATGTTTAATGGAAGACGTTAACATTTGTGAAGGTCCGTACACTGCTGGTGAAGCCTCTTAAACTGCTCCTTATATTTCAGGCAGCTCTGTAGGTGTCCCAGGGGGACGTGTCCCTGCAGCAGAGACTCCACCAGAGAGTGCAGGACGGTCAGACAGCTGTGGACCACCTGTCCTGCAGCGTCGTCCACCTGGATCGACCTCCAGTCACCTGGACCAAATCAGGACAACGTTCACGTTAACAAACGGCACCGAGTAAATAAGACAAAATATAAACGCTGAAAAAATAAAACGCAGTACTGTGAGACAGCAGGTGGTTGATGGCGGACTGAGGATCCAGCAGCTGGACCACAGAGTTGTCTCTGAATCGAGCTGCTGACTCGACCACAACAGCAGACAAGACAACATCAGGGAGGTCCTTCACCTTGGAGCTGAGAGTCCGCATCAGGTCCCCCTCCTGTCCTCTCTGAAAAACGTTTAGGGGGTTTTTGGTTCGAGAATGAACTCCTTCTGAACATGAGGATCTTATTCAACGTCAGTGACATTTCTAGGATTTTTAGGACATTTCTAGGCTTTAGGATGGTTTTTTGACATTTGACATTTCTAGGATTTTAAAACATTTAAAGGATTTTGGGACATTTGTAGGATTATAGAACATCTCTAAGATTTTAGGTCATTTATAGGATTTCAAAACATTTCTAAGATTTTAGGACGATCCTAGGATTCTAGGACATTTCTCTGATTTTATTACATTTCTAGGATTTTAGGACATTTTTAGGATTTTAGGACTTTTCTTGGATTTTAGTATGTTTCTAAAACTTTAGGACCTGTCTCAGATTTAAGGACATTCTTAGGAAATAAGGACATTTCTAAGATTTTGGGACATGAGGGTCTTAGCTCGGACCTCTGTGGGGGTTTTGATAAACCAGCTCTATCTGGATGCTGTTTTATGCTCTCTGGCAGCTTATGGAGAGTTAAAGTACAAAAACATTTCCCGGTGTGAATCACTTTATTTTCTTTGTGAAATGGAAAATGTTTGGGGGCCACTTGGCACCCTGCTGAGGGCCAGTTTGGGCCCGCGGGTTGTAAATTAGGTTTTACTGCCAAAGTGCATAAAAAGGCACAAAACTGAGTTTATTAATCAAAAATCTTTGGATGAAATCCCAAAACAGTTCAGCATAGGCGCCTAAAGAATATCTCATTTTACCCGCAAACGTCTCTTTCTGCCCCCCATTCAAACCAGTCTAGACCTGGTCCTGGTGGTGACTCAGACTATGACTGAGATGGATCACCTGGGGAGTCCCGCATTAATATTCACTGTACCTGGCAGATTGTCTTGATGGCAGACTGACACAGCTCATGGAAACACGTCTGTACAACATCTTCACTCTTCCTAACAGCTGCGGAGGACGACTCGAGGCAGCAGAGCAGCACTTTGTCCTCGTCGCTCGCCTGTAAGAAAACAGCTCAACATTCACCCGCCGCCATGAGGTTCTCGTAATCTGGGTTTGGGTCTCTTAACTCTACAACAAGACAGATAACATCCATTAAAACGCGGATCTAAAAAACATTCACTGACCTTGGAAATCCTCTTTTTGAGATCTTTTTTCAGGCTTAACCTCCAGCGGGAGGAAACCTCTTCCAGAGAGCAGTCCACCTTCAGGAGTGAATCCCAGATCTAAGGATTGAACACAGTTACAACAACGCACACTTCATTTTTAACCCGAGCACCAACCGTGCGGGAATTATTATTTTTCTCCCTGATGAATCAAAATCAAAAATGCAAAGATTTGATTTATCATTTATTCATCCAAATGTTCTGTGTTGTTGTTGTTGCTGTTATTGCTATTGTTACTTTTACTATCAGTATTATTACTAACTTTGATTACATAATTGTTTGTATCTCTTTATGCTTCTGAATACTCACACGCCTTCTTCTATGTGTTCAGTTTACATGCAAAGTCAAAAAAAAGGCAAATATTGAGCGTACCTCTATTTCCTTTGGGTAGGTGAGACACTTCGATGTCGTCATGAGAGGTTTTTGCAGCAGTTCGTCTCTCCACTCGCTGATTTGCAGCTGCACAGCGTTTAGCTCATCCAAAAGTTTCTGCTTTGAGGTCTCATACTCATCGTCCGACGACTAAAAAGCACAAAACAGTGAATTAAAGTTGCTGTTCCAAAAAGAGGCAGACAAAGTGCACAAACAGATTATTACCTCTTTCCTCAGTTTAGCATCCAGAATCTCTGCCAGTTTCAAAACCAGCTGGTAGGACAGGACCGCCGCCGGGTACCACGGGACGAGCCGCGCCATCCCACACGTGCTCTTCACCACGCTGACGCTGCTCATGAACGCCGACTTCACGTTTCCCGATTCGATCATCCTGCAGACGCGAAGCAGAAATTACAATGAGCAAATCACCACAGAGCACCAGAGGGACGTCTCAGATGTCCTCACCTGTCCTTCTCTTTGTCCACCCTCTGCAGGATATGGGTCAGGGTTTTCTGAGTGTGCTGCAAAACATCACAAAGGATCGTTTTAACCCTTTGAAACCTGAACAAAATGCTTAGAAAAAGGTCCAACAAATGATGAGAAATTAGTAAAGGATGACAAGAAAATGACGGGAAAAATTGGTTTTACAATGAAGGCAGTATCAGAAGAAAATCTTAATAAATAAATTTAAAAAAAACAATAATAAAATTTAAAAAAAACATCCACAAAATGATATTCATATTTTTACTAATTATAAGTATCAAATTATGTTACAGAAGAAAAAAGCATACATACTTCTAAAAAATTTTTTTAAAAAAACTTTATTTATTCAATTTCAAGTTTATTTTTATTTATTTTCAGGAGGTTTTCTTGTAACTTTCTATGAATAACTTATTTATTTTTGGGACGTTTCTTTTTTATTGCTCATTTCTTTTTACCTATGTTTGCTCAAGTTTCAAAGGGTTAAAGATAAAGTTATTTTGAATGATAAATACTGTTATTTATTTATTTTTTTCCACCTTTACAACTTCCTGTGCTCTGTTGTTGTCCCGTAACTCTCCACATTTTCTCAGCCGGTACATCAGACTCTGGATCAGGTGCTCTGCGGTGATTCCCGTCAGGTCTGAAAATTCAGGAACATCCTCAAACGCGACCAGAGACAACCAGCTCGTGAGGAGCAGAGGCGTCTCTTCAGCCAGAGATAAGCGTTGCTGGATCAGACTCAGCATCCTCCTGTGAAAAAAACAATCATACATCAGTTACTCACCTCGTGTGAGATTGAATTCATAAAGAAAACTTTGTTTTTCTCGCACACAGTGAATGAAGAATCCAAAAACGGAGAAAATTCTTGATGAATTGACGACACAGGGGTCCAAAACATCTGTTTCTAACTCTCTCTAATTTATCCAGTCGTATGCTTAGTTCTTCAAAATATGTGCATTAAACCTGAATTTGAAGTCAAAGTTATCTATGCTCTCTTCAGCCAGACTAAATTGACAAAAACAATAATTTCACCTCTGTGAACACAGGAGCTGCTGGTCTACCGCTGCCTCCATGTTTGTTTGTTTGTGTTATTGTGTGATTTTGGTGAATCTAAACTAACTTTTTAAAACACAGAAGTCACAAAACAACACAAACACACTAACTGACGGAGGCAGCGGTCGACCGGCAGCTCCCGTGTTCAGAGAGGTAAAATTACTGCTTTTGTCAATGGAGTCTGGCTTTGAAGAGAGCAGAGATAACTTTCACTATATTTTTGGTTTCAGTCGTAAAGTTTTTGCAAAAATGTAGTTAGTTAGTTTGTCATTTAACCTCTTTGAACACAGAAGCTGCTGGTCGACTGCTGCCTACTTTATTTAATTATACCTTCTTTAAGACCCTGTAATGAGTATAGTTGAGTATCTTGTGTATTTTTTTCTGATGATGGTGCTAAAACGATACTTTTAAAATTGCACTGGTGCCTAAATAGTGTCTGAATTAATACTTTTTTCAATCAAAATAATGCACAAATAAATAAATAACAATAAATAAATATATAAATAAGTAAATATATAAATAATCTCAATTTTAAGTTGGGATCAATTATTGTCTTCCTAAATCAGGAGAGACTCAGCAGACATTATAGCATTAAAAACTTGGATTATACAGTTTGAGAATTTGTTAATGAAGATTTTTATATAATTTTGCGTTTTTTAAACCCGGACACAAATGACTTCAATTCCTCTTTGATTTTGGAGTCTTTGTTCACTGTGGAGACAAGAATCAGAATCAGAATCTTTAAACAAAATCTGTTTCATCTCTTCAGTTAAACTGTGAGACAAACTTACTTTCTTTTGTCCGAGTACGGATGTATATTCTCCCTGAACCTGCTGAAATTGACTAGTTCGAGTCCCGACCAGTTCTCCTCCTCCACAGCCGGACCCACTCTCGCCGCGTCGGCCCCCGGCTGTCTGAGCCTGAGGAGCAGAGGAACGAGCAGCACGAGCTCCGACACCAACTGCTGCACGCAGACGTTTATCAGAGCCACCACGACGCTGCAGAGACGACAGAGAAGAGACATGTTACGTAAGATCGGACGCCAATACGCCGCAGACGTCATGTTCAAAGACCTCGTAAATTGACCTCTTTCTGCCTCTAAAATGGCGATATCTTAAGAACACCTTGAGGGAATTTCTTCAAATTTGGCACAAACGTCCACTTGGACTCAACAATGAACTGATTTGAGCTTGGTGATTGAAGGTCAAGGTCGGGATGAATCTGCATCTGTCTAATTCTCGTAAATGTGATATCTTAAAATACCCTTGAGGGAATTTCATCAAATTTGGCACAAACATCCACTTTGACTTAACAATAAACTAATTAGAATTTGGTCAGCGTGGCCAAAGGTTAAGGTCACTGTGACCTTGTCTATTGCATTCTCATTACAGTAATCTCTTGGGGAAAGTTCATCAAATTCGGCACAAACTTCCAACTGGACTCAAGAATGAACTGATAAGATTCTGGAGGTCAAAAGGTCAAGGTTGCTCCTTATCCATCACATTCTCATGAGTGTGGTATCTCAAGAATACCTTGAGGGAATTTGATCAAATTTGGCACAAATATCCACTTTGAATCAAGGTCAAGGTCACTATCACCTTCTCTGTCACATTCTCATGAAAGTAATATCTCAAGAACACCTGGAGGAAATTTCTTTAAATTTGGCACAAAAGTCCACTTGGACTCAGTGATGAACAGACTCGATTTCAGAGATAAAAACTCAAAAATAAAACTCAAAGTAAGTGTGACCTTGCCTCTGTCTCATTTCGCGAACACGTTCTCAAAAGAAGGTCTCCTGAAATTTGGCACAAAAGTCAAAACATGTTTTGGCCATAATTCACTAATTCTCGCGCTTATTCTAACAAAATTTCACAGAAATAACTACTAAGATAAAATACTGAAGTGATAACATTTTATATCCAAAAGGTCAGAGGTCACTGTGACATCATAAGGAACTGCATTAAACACTTTTCTGTACTTTACTTAGCGTCAGATCTCAGGGACAGACGGGACGACGTCTGGTCAGATACTAAACTGGAGGCAGTGATCTGTAAACTTTTCTGATTTTTGCTAAACTTACAATGATGCTTGCTGGAAATTACTAAGCAACGCGTCCAGGTTTTTCTTGTCCATCGCAGCCTCTGAGGACACCAGGAGACACAGTTCGGCCCAGCCTCTCACTCCGAGGTTGATGTCACACCTATTGGCGACCACGAACACAGAAAGTCCCTGAACGAGAGGACCGGTGCTCGTCCAGCCGCCGGGGAGTTTCTCCTTCGGCTCGCCTTTCAAAATCTGAACCAAAGTCTCAGAAATCAGCTCGGACGTCTGTAAATAAAAAAAACATTTGGTTATTATTGAAACATGACTTTTTATTTGAATCTCACTCTTCTGCACCGACCTTGACCATCGGAGGTTGTGAATCGTCCAGGAAGCTCATCCTTGTGTGCGCCGTGCCGAGACTCTTCGTGAAGTGCAACAAGTCGCCACACAGGCTCTCCGTGCTCTGTTTGTCTGACGGCGTCCATTTCTGGAAGATTCTGTGCAGCAGAGTCCTCGCTGAGTCCTGCCAGGCGTCTGACGCGTCCACAGCTTTTGACCTCTGCAAGCCCAACATTTGCCAAAAACTCTGCACGGCGGAGCCCGTCTCCAGACGAGCGATGAAGCCTTCGTACAGGTGCAGCTCTGGAGAGCACAGGCAGGTTTATGTCACACGGAAAAAGCTGCAGCTGCGTGCGGACATGTTGCTAAATCTTTGTGTGTCTCACCTTTGACGTTTGGGTCAGGAGGGATCTGAATGCGTCTCGTGATACTCCCACTGAGCTGTTTGACCCGCTGCTGTACTCCGTACCAATAACTCCACCAGTCACCTCTCCTCAGGCCCTTTTCTTCAACCTCAAGACTCGCTTCTATCAGATAGCCTCCGTTTTTTAACCCTCTGCACATAAAATACGAAAAATCTGTTACGAAGACAGTTTTACTGAAGCTACAAAAACTACAGGACAGTGGTATTATCTTTTTTTTTTTTAGCTCTGTACTCCAGCACATTGGTTTTAAAATTACACTGAGGTTTTTCACGGTGTAAAATATTACGGCTAAAAAGCTGAAACCCACCGTTGTCTAAAATAGCTCTCAAGCAGGTTGCTTTTGGCGATTTCAATGATTACGAGGCTGTTTCTGTTTTTTTTTTTTTAAAAAAGTATTTTGCGCTTTAATACAAAGGTCTGTCTCTGTATATAATAATAATAATAATAATAATAATAATAATAATAATAACAATAATGACAATAACAATAGTAGTAGTAGTAATAATAATAATAATAATAATAATAATAATAATAATGATAATAATAATAGTAATAATAATAATAATAATAATAATAATAATAATAATAATAATAATATACTTTCCCTTATTGTTCCCGCTTTGTCACAAAACGTGACAAAATAGGGTGCAGGTTTAAAAATACCTAACTTACCCTTTCAAAAAAGTACAAGTACCACAAAGTTGCAGTACATTACTGCTTTTAGATCACCTGAACCTGGAAGACAATGTCTAAAATCTGCAGCAGATCTGACACTTGTGACACATCTGTGAACGGAAACGGCCTCAAGTTAACGCTGAGAGTCAACGATTTAATATCACAGGTGTTATTCATCTTCAGTTCTCAGAGCTGGAGTACAGAGCCAAAATCACAAATCAGTGTTCATGATCAATACTCACACAAAATGCGTCATCTTAAAGGGTAAATACCCTCCGTCATAACACATCATGAGCGTGTCATGGTCCTGGTGGAATTTAAATTTCCTGTCCAGCACGGCGTAGATGTGAACGGTGAACACGGGAGCAGAAGGTGGAGGTCTGACTGGACTTCTGTCACTGAGGAGAGAAAAAACAACACCTTTATATATATATGTGTGTGTATATATATATATATATATATATATATATATATATATATATGTATATATGAATGGATAATTTTTTTGAAACATAGTGGCATCATGACAAAAACTTGTAATTTAAACTGAAAATGTTAAAATTCAGAAAATGAATGATTATTTGATATTTTTAAATGACACGGGTTACAAAATATACTCAATAAAATTACAAAAACATATTAATATCTAATATTTTTTATAGCCTGATTCTGAGAAGCGCCTTTTGTGTGCAGAGCGGTATGAGTGTGAGTATTTGACACTGCACCAAAAAATAATGTATAAAAATCAGTGTTGCTGCTGATCACTGATATATCCCAAAAAAAATCGACTTAGCATGTAGCATATTACGATTTTGTTCATCTAAAACCATACTGACATCATGACAAAAACCTGGCATTTTAAGGGTTAAAATTCTGAAAATTCAGGAATATTTGATATTTATGATTAGGACTGATGTTGGTTTAGTGGTAGAAAATCACATTAATGTATAATATTTTTTAAAACTTGGTTTTTAAAGCGCATTTTTGAGTGATACGAGCGTGTGTATTATTAAAGGTACAAGGAAGATTTATTAGCCAATAAAAATGTAAAATTAAAAATGAAATTAAAATGAATGGAGGGTTAGTCTCCGTCTCACCGTGTGCTTTGGGGTGTTTTTGTGGTTTTATCTCCAGACACGACTTTGGCGTAAGATTTCGGTTTGGCGTCTTTTTCTGCTCCTGCAGAGAGATTCTCCTCGTCTGGCTCTTTTTTTGGGTTTTGTTTTGTGGCTGAATCTGATGACGTCTGAGCGCTGTTTTGCAGTTTGGCATCAGATGCACGTTTCGGCTGCGTCTCTTCGGTTTTTGTCTCTTTATCGTCCTGTTTCGGCTTGTCGGAGTCTGTTTGCGTTTCCTGGCTGTTCTGAGAAACAGCCGGAGTTTGTGTTTGTTTGTTTGTGGTTTTCTGTTTTCTTGTTTGAGTCTGAGCGCCGTCTTGCAGTTTGGCATCAGGTGCACGTTTCGGCTGCTTCTCAGCTGCGTTTTTTGTCTCTTTATCGTCCTGTTTTGACTCTTCGGAGTCTGTTTGCGTTTCCTGGCTTTTCTGAGAAACAGCCGGAGTTTGTGTTTGTTTGTGTGTGGTTTCCTGTTTCCTTGTTTGAATCTGAGCTTCTTTGCGGCGTTTGACTCCGCCGGCGTCCTCAGTTTGCAGGTCGTCTTCCTCTTCGGGATCCACACGTTGTGGCTTTTTGGACGCGCCCTCCTGAGTCTGTCCGCTCGTGCTCTCGACCTCCATCTCAGCCGTTTCTGCGTCTTCAGTTTTCACGTCAGCGGTGCTCGTTCGTTGCTGGTTTCTCCTCCTCTCCTTGTCTCGGACCTTCCTGCTGGCATTGGCTGATCCATGTGCCTGAAACACACGTTCATCTTTAGCTGAAGTGATTCCTGATAATTCCTCTTAAATTATGTGAAAAAATTGTTGTTTTTATGAGTAATTAACTTGTGTGTTCATAAATATGGTAATAAAGTACATAACACTTAAGAATTTATTTTGGTTAATGTTGAAAACTTAGTTGGAACAAATGATCTTGTACAAGTTAAAATCACAATCACAATCAGAAAAAACTGTTTTATCCCCAGAGAGAAACAATACAAAATGATAACAGTGGAAATACCAACAGCAGTTTATAGAAATATAAAATATAAAATAATATAAAATATAAATAAAAAGAAATAAGCACTATCACCAGTATACAAAAATATAAAATAATATAAAATCTAAAATACAAATAAGCACAAACACCAATATATAAGATTATAAAATATAGACTAGAAATACAGTGAGAGCAGATTTGCAATTGAAATAGTATAAATAGTAAAAATACAAATTATTCAGTCTTATTAAAGTATTTTAAATTATTTAAAAGGATTGGATTTCGGTTGTTGTGTACTGTTACCACAATTATGAACACACATTTTTAAGTTGATGACTGCTGAGAAAGGTCCAACAAACGTTTACACATTTTTTAAGAGCAAATCTGACGAGTTTGTTTTTATGACTCGTGTTTACCTTATTTCTTTTGCGGCGTCTTTTGACGGCCTCCATCAGCAGGGACTCTTGTCTCAGGGGACTTCCTGTCCCGTCTTCTGTCTCTGACAAACAAAACAAACAAAAACATGCAATTAAATCCTTAAAGACTGCAAGTTTTTCTTGGACACTTAAATCTGCGGGTTGGCAGTGAGCCCGACCGTAATACATCAAACAGATTTATTGATATTGACCCATCGCAGATATTTCGGTATTGGCTTATATTTGTCTGATATGCACGATATATTAAGGCTGGGTGATATGGTCTGAAAATTACATGGCAATATTTTTAGGCTATCTCTTGATCCATGACATATCTTAATATCTTTTTATATCTTATCAAAAGCACTTTATTAATGTTAGAACTGAACGAGGAGACAGAATTAAACATTTTATTTTATTACCACAGTTATTGTGGCAGCTTGATGTTATGTTTTATGTATTGTGTCCAATTTTGTTTACAGAAATAAAAAAAGATATATATATATTTTTAAAATTAATAATCTCTTTATTCTACATCTATTTAAAATGTGGCCAAAATTAACCATTTGCAGGAGCTACCAGCATGCAAAACATGAGTGAAAAACCTTTTTTTATATCAACTCCAGGATTGATTAATTTCAAAATCTTAACTAATTTATTGGGGACGGAGGGTCATGTATCACCTACCACGTCACCATGTTTAACCAAATAAAATTTTTTAAAAATGAAGTCACACCCCAGCCAACCCTTCCTCTGATAAATAAAGAACAGTCCCCAGTATGAATCATCTTTTTAACCAGTATAAATAGGCTAAATGACACTGACATATGTGTTTATCTGAGTCAATGTTTTGCAGCTTGATTTTTCATTAAGACAAAAACGTCATTTAATCACATATAAATACTCCAAGTTCTGTTCTGCATCAGCTCTCGCGTCGTTCATTTAAAAGCAGTAAAACTGCGCAAAAGCACATTAAACATGAAAAACATTCAGTATATTTTGTTTGTTAATTACTTACCTTTGCTTGTTCAGAGCTGTCACGCGCTCTGTGGGGCTGTAACTGCTGAAATATTGAGGAAATGTTTCTTTTATCTGCTGCAGCCTCCCCATGCAACTTCAAGGGAGCGTCCGCAAATTAATCAACCGGTAGCGGTTATATTTCGGTGTTAACTCTAATCAAAACAAACCGTGTTATACAATAATACATGAATCAATCTGTTGGTGATCTTAAATACAATTCAGTTTCAAAATCGACAATTATTGAACGTTTTAAGCGTTTTTCGTTTTTGATTTAGTAACTCATTTGTCAACGGTCCCTAAGGTAAACGCAGTGTTTTCGGTTTCGTTTCTTTCTGAATTAAATAAGAAACTTAATGCTGCGTTCACGAGCTCACCGGAACTTTTCAGTTTCAATTCATCACAACAGCTGTTTGGAAACTCATCATCTGTAAAGGTTTTTAATCATTTAGGACTTCAGAGCTGTTTTTAATATTAGGTAAAGTTTTAAATAACAGTATTTACATTTATTTGTGAGTAATTGTGGGCTAAATTACATATATGAGGAATTTTTAGCCTACTTAGATTGCACTTTTTTCCTCACTAATTTTACTTAAGAGCTGCGGTTACTTAAAAAATTCTAATCTGCTCATAACCAAAAAATAAAATGAAATAAAATATATTTATTTCATCAGCTCATTACCAGAAAATAAACTTAAATTCTCATCAGTTCATTATTAAAAAATAAACTAAAATTCTCAGCTCATTACCAAAAGAATTAAAATAAAATAAAGCAATACTGTATCTGCCAGGAATATTATAAAAATGCATTTATTACTAGATCACCATTTTCTTAAAAAATATTTTACATTTAAAAACTCACAAAAAAATAGCAAATAGGCGTGCAATATACACAGCATGTCCAAAACAAGTTATAATTCCTGTTACTATACCTCTACTGACATAAATAAAAATAAGAATGCTGATATAAATCATGATAACTTGAGGGTTATTATGCGAATGTTGCTGATTATTGACATTAAATGTTGTTTTCATTAAACCGACAAAAGTGTTGACTTCAATCAGATATCAACAGGTCAAAAATATGAGGTTCTACTGTATGAAAAGTCCTGTATCTGTAATTTCATCCCAAAGTAAAAAATATTTATATATTAGTTTATTTTTGCATAATGCAAAAATAAACAATAAACATTGAAGCTGTGATTTGAATATTTTTGGTGCAGGGGAGCCACCTGGTGGTTAATCTGAATAAAACATTTTTAGCCCTCCTACGATGCAGCGGGCCGTTTCGAAGTTTAAAAATACAGGAAAAATATTTAAAAATATTTTTGAGAGCATGAAACCACACAAACAAAATACTCTCCCATTCTTGCTCAGGTTTTCTAGTCTAAAAAAATAGAAACACTGATAAAAAATTACATACAGTTTAAAAATAAATTTTGAATTTTAAGAGTCAATTTGACACAACAGAAGAGATGTGTTTGAATTATTCAGTATCCCCCAAAACAACAACTATTCAAACATGTTATTTTAAAGAATGTGTTTTAAAAAAAAGGTGAATGTCATTTTTTTTTTTAAATATTGTGCAGTTTGGAAATAATTTTTAACAAAAAACAGAATTCACTCATCAGTTGACGATGATCTATAACAGGTAAAAATTACAAAAGACAATTATTAATAACATTGAATAAAAATACTTTTTTTCATGTATTTTTTGCTCATTTTTAGGTAATTTTTCTGAATTTCCTGTCAGGTAAACGTGAGATTTTTTTGTTGTTTTTAAAAGAAATCAAACCAATTTGCTCAGGTTTTAAACGGTTAAGCCCCTGCATTGTTTTACATTTAAATTATTTTTAAAAAGGATTATAAGAATTTTTTAAGGCAGAAAATGTCCAAAAAACATATGTTTATACTGTTAATAATTTCATTATTCAAATTTCAGGGAAAAAATATCAAATACATAGATTTCTTTCATATTTTTAGTGCTTTTTAGGTCATCTTCTTTTCTTTTTCTTTTTTTCAACTTTTTATATTTCATTTGTGTATGTATTTGTTTTTATTATTTTCCAGTAATTTTTTAAAAATTATTTTAAAAATAATTCTTTGCTGATTTTAGGGCCACGTCTTGCTGCGTTGTTTGATTCATTCTCCCCGTGTTTTTAAAAGAAATGAAAAAAAAAAACAATTTTCTCATATTTAACTGCATAATTTTCTCTGCTATTTTTTTCAGCTCAACAAGAGAAATGACCTCACCTGTAGTCTTTAGCAAAAAAAAAAGATTTTGATCTCATTTGAAGATTAAAAAATCGAAATTTTGTGAATAAATCAAAACTGGAGCACGATGCTGTGAGTCAAACTTCATCTCACACTTCAGGTTTCTTGATCCTCCGCACGACGACCCTGGTCCTCCTCCCCAGAGGTCGACCTCCTGCCTCGGGCGCTGCAGACTCCCCGTCTCCTGGCGGCGGTCCCGGGGGTCGGGGTTCACCTCGGGGTCGTTTGGGGTTCCTCCCCGATCGCACGTCGTCCACGAAGGCCTCGACTCCTTCGAACTTGGCGGTGAGCTCGGAGAGGCGCTCCTTCAGGGTGTTGAACTCGTTGTAGAGATCTCCCAGAGCGTCGGACAGCGGCTGGATCCTGAGGCACCAAAAACACACTCTCACAATATTAACATCCGCTCTAATATTAAACAAACCTTCACATTTTTAAAATATTATACATGATTATTATTTTCTACTTTCATTTAGTCGATCATAAATCACAAATATCACTTACAGTGTGATGCCACTAAATTTACAGATGAAAAATATGAATTATTTTCAATATACTTCATGCAAAGTAGATGTTTTTGATGATCACAGCCTGAGAATGATTATCATCATCATCATCATCGTCATCGTCATCATCATCGTCATCGTCATCATCATCATCATCGTCAT